>NW_007248921.1:717219-728370 GCF_000164805.1 Carlito syrichta
CTCATCTCTACAATAAATCAAAAAATTAGCTGGGTGTGGTGGCACACACCTGTAGTTCCATCTACTTGGAAGGCTGAGGCAGAAGGATCACCTGAGCCCAGCAGGTCGTGGCTGCAGTAGCCATGAGTGTGCTACTGCACTCCAGCCTCGGCAACAGCGTGAGTCTCTGACTCAAAAACAAAAAAATTTCTTCTGCCTTTCTTCCATGTCTCTGTCTTCCCCTCACCCCCTTCCTCCTCACTCCCTCCTCATAACCCTTTCTCTCACTAAAACCAGGAGAGGCAGGCATCATATGATTATACTGTCCCCACTTAGACAATCCAGCATAATCGCCCCAACTCAAGGCTCTTAATCACATTAGCAAAGTACTTTTTGCCCTGTAAGATAACATATTCATGGGTTTGGGGGATTAGGACATGGATGTCCTAGTGCGCCCAGGAATATCACACATTCGTAAAAAGTCATAAAGTCAACATCAGTTTAATTAAGTGACGTGCTGAAGGAAAATTTTAACTTTGATTACTCAGTTTACTTCGCACTACGTATAAAGTCAGAACTGCCAGGCAGCAAAACAGGGCAATGAAGGTAATAGAAGAGTGGGTGGAGAATCCAGAAAATACTATAGACAGACAATTTCTGTGCCCTAAAACTACTGCTGTGATTTTGTGGTTTCAAAGTTTGGAATTACAAACACACATGACCATATGTTGCTTTTCTTCAACAACTTACATATTTCAAAATAGCTCAAATTCTCTATTTTCCCTCCAAAAGCACTGTTCCATTCATATGCCACCAGATGGCACAGAAGAGCAGATAATAAATTCCTAAATATGAAAAGAAAGAAAAGACTCTTTTTGTATTACTTGGAGAAGTCCAGCCCTCCGGATGGACAGCAAACCCAAACCTGTTAGAATAGAAAAGCATCTTATTTTTAAAGATTTCTTGAGACATCCACTTCACACCTTTCCTCTAACTGATAGTTGGGAAACCTGTTAAAAATGTATATCAGTAAAATACAGCCAAGTGGAGCTCAGAATTGTTAGGCAAATTCATAAATCCAGAAAGAACTAAAAATCACTTTAGCTTAAAAAGAAGGTACCGGGCAAGCCCCTCGAGTCCCTCCCCACTGTGGGAGCTTTTCATCTCAATAAATCCTGCTTTCTAAAAGAGAAAGGAGGTACTGAAAAAGGTTTTTTAAAAAATATCTACTGCCTTACTTCCTAGAGGAAACTTAATCGTTGCTTCCTGGTCACCCCTACTTGACTGTCCTTCAAGCACCTCAAATTCAACTTGCTCCAAACTGAACTCATCATCTTCCTTCCACACCATCTGTTCCTCTGGTCCCTATTTGGTTAGGAATACTATTATCCACCTGCTTGCCAAATCCAGAAACCCTAAAGTCATCCTTGCTACTTCCCTAACCTTCAACATATAAAGAATATGCATTTTATCATCCCTTTTCCCTCATCTGCTGGTTTGAAAAATCATATACTGTTTTTATTACTTTAGTAGTTATACTAGAAATTATCACAGGCATACTTAATTTATTAAAACTGACGCTAATAAATATCTTGATCCTGACCCTGTAATCCAAGAGGGAATCTTTAAGTCCCTTCTAGGATTATATTGCTGTTGTGCTTTTTAATTTTTTAAACCTACTAGGACATTATTATTTCTTTTGTACCATCAGTGTGTGTTTAGGTATACTCACAGGTTTGTTACTTTCTTTGCTCTTCTTTCCTTCTTGCATCTCTTATCTTCCCTCTGGAATTATTTTCTTTCTATCTGAAGTACATCTTTTAGAATCTCCACCAGTAAGTATCTGCTAAAGATGAACTCTCTCGGCTTTTGATTTTCTGAAAAATGTCTTTCTTTTGCCCTCATTCACACGTGTGTGTGTGTGTGTGTGTGTGTGTGTGTGTGTGTGTGTGTGTAGAGAGAGAGATTCTCACTTTGTTTCCCAGACTGGTCTTGAATTTCTGGCCTCAAGCAATCCTCCCACCCTAGCCTCCCAAAGTGCTGGGATTACAGCACCAAGCCTCATTCTTTTGCCCTCATTCTTGAGAAATATTTTTGTTTAATGTATGTTCTAGATTGGCAGTTATTTTGTCAGTTCTTTAAAGGTACCATTCCACTGTCACCTGGCTTCTATTGTTACTGTTAGGAAGTCAAATGTTAACACAACTGTTGCTCTTTTGAAAGTAATCCACTTTTTTGCTCTGGTACTTCTAAGATTTTTATCTTTGCCTGTTGTTTGTTGCAGTTTCTATAATGTGTCTTGGTTAGATTTCTTTTTATTTATCCTATTTGGAATTGTTGGACTTCTTTAATTCATTCTGAAATATTTTCAGCCATTGTGTCTTCAATTATCACCTCTGCCCTGTTCTTTTCCTTTCCTTATGCAGCTCCAACAAAATGAATGATAAATTATCTTACTTCTTTCTCCATATGTCTTAATTTCTTCTTCATATTTTCCATCTTTTGGTCTGTCTTCAAAGCATTCTGGATAACGTTTTCTGATCTATTCTCTAGTCCTCTAATTCTGTCTTTGGCTTTGTTCAATCTTCTATCAAACCCTTCCACTGAGTTTTTGTTAGGTTGTCATTTCTAGAAGGTCTATTTGGTTATTTTTCAAATCTTTTCTGTTCCTTATTATAATTTGCTATTCCCTATGGATATGTCTTGGTTTGTATTTTGTCTCTTTAAACATTGTAAGCATAGCTGTATTCATCATGTAAAGCTAGGTTATGTGGCAGTAATAAATGACTCCAAAATCCCAATGGCTAACAACCTTAAACATTTGTTTTTGGTTTTCTCTGTATGTTCACTGTGAGCCAGCTAGCTGCAATACAGACCCACATCTTTTCTGTGGAACTCAGGCTGACATATTATTCATTCTGAAATATTAATGCTTGTCATGAAACAGGAAAAGAGATCATGGCCAAGCACCTGCTGAACTCTTAAGTCTTCTCCCAGAAAGTAACATATGTCATTTCTGCTCACATTTCAAGTATAATCCTCTTGTAGGTAGGGGCACACATTTTTTGAATAATAAAAAGTCTATCAGAGCCCACCCTTCTTATCATTAAATTCAGTTCCTATATACTATCACATACAAATATGCTTATCTCCTCCCTGAGGAAAAAACTCTTAAGTCCCATAAAGTCACCGATTTAAGCTCTAAGTCCAGGATCTAAGTGATCTATGTTAATCTCTACATCAGGTCTAGATGAGGTTCATTTAACCTAGATACCTATGAACTCATAATAATTATTTGTTCCACCCACACAAATACATATATAAGACACAATAATGGAACAGGGACAGAATAATTGCAATGAACACTCCCATTTGGAAAGAAGAATAATGGAAGACACAGTTCTAAAATCTTACTGGGCAGATGATCGCAAGTAACTTCTTCCTTGGGAAAGGGGAATGTTTCTTGAACAGATAGTATTTCATTTAGTCCCATGGACTCCCTAACCCATTGTTCACCATGGCCCTTGGTTCTTCTCTCTGGCAAGGCATTCCTTTTCAATTATTCTTCTAGGTCACTGTGAGGAGGGCATTGAAATATATGCCTTTCTTGGGAACTGAGCATTCTTCTCTAGATGCTTCCTTCCCATAGAAGGATTGGGTCAAAAGTCAAAGACTCTTTCAATCCAGGCAGGTGGTATTTTTGAGGTACAGTTCTTTCTCAATAACATACTTGACTTTTTATTTATTTTATTTTAGTTAGCTCCCTGTAGCAACAGCCACATCTACAACTCTGAAAGGGTAAACTGAGGCAAGACGAGCTAGTGCCATGGGAATAATGCAAGATTGCAACAGAGAAAAAAGTAAAGTTTATTATCCACTTTCCACAGACAGAAAGGGGCTGGCACTCAATGGGCGAGTGTGGCCTCAAAGGGCTGAGAACTGGGTATATTTAAGGGCCCTTGGGGAGGGAAATTTGGAGGTGTCAAGGCCAACAGGAACGTCCTTTGATGTTGATAGCAGCCACATAAGTCTTGGATCTTGACATCACCAGACACTAGCATCTCATGAACTTGGGTGGTGGGCTGGAGGTCATCATTCATGGCTGATAACAATATAACCAGGCTGGGCTCGGTGGCTCAACCTGTAATCCCAGCACTTTGGGAGGCTGAGTCGAGAGGAGTGCCTGAGCCCCCGGGGTTCGAGACCCACCCAGGCAACTTGGCAAGACCTCATCTCTACAATAAATCAAAAATTAGACGGGCGAGGTAGCATGCACCGGTAGTTCCGGCTACTTGGAAGGCTGAGGCGGAAGGATTGCAGGAGCCCAGCAGGTCAAGGCTGCGGTGGCCAGGAGCGTGCCTCTGCACTCCAGTCTGGGCTACAGAGTGAGACTCCAACTCAAAAAACAAAAACAAAAACCCAGTATATCCATATGAATTGCCTGGAAGAAAGATTATCAGGAGGACTGGACATGCTTAACAGGATTTGAATAATCACCGAGTTCTAAGGCCTAACCCTAGGAAAACTGGTTCTGAGAAAGGTAATTTTTCTGCTAATGATGCTGGGTAATATGCACAAACTGCTCAGCAAAGTGTGTCGGGGTAAAGCTAAGCAAAATGGCTGTGCTAAAACTAAGTTTATTCTGAGTTTTTGGGATTCCTTCCTTTCAGACTCTTTTCAGGACAATTCTTCCTGGTCTAAGTTCATTTAGATACTTAAGCCTATCAGGCTTCTATGGCAAAGTCACACACTCTTTCTCTTTTCCTTGATCATTCTGTCAAACTAAAAGGACCAATAAACATAAGTTTAATTCATCTAGAGATTTTAACAATAATGTGATCCTTGCTTTAGAGACTAAGCATTTTAAATCAGATTTTAATATTCAAAGGACTTCTCAGTTTGATCTTTCACCAGATGGAAACGAGAATCACTTGTATCTTCTAAGTCTGCAAGTATGGAATTTTTGCGCTCTCTTAATTTCCTTTCAAATTAAATAATTAAGTTCCTTTTCTGCTTGCAAATAAGCCAGTTCTTTTTTAAGCCTGTCACTGTCTTGTAAATTATCTATCAAATGCAGCCAATAGTAACGAATTCACACTATAAACATTCTGTTTTTCCCAAAAATCTTCCCAAAAAGAAAACCTATAGGCCAGACTTCACCAGCAGGTTCTATATTCAAGGGAGAAGTAAAGCCAGTAATACGAACTCTTTCAGAGAATAGAAAAAGAATATTTTCTCCAACTCATTTGATAGAGCTATCATAACCCAGATACCAAAATTCATGAAGAAAAGTAAGGAAAGGGAACTTACAGGTAAGCTCACTAAAGAACATAAATGCAAACCTTCCAAACAAAATTTTAGCATGCAGAAAACTGCAATATAGAAAAACAGTAAAAAAAGGAAAAAATTTTAAAGGATAAAGCATGAGTTTTTCTAAGTAATACAGAGTTGATTTAGGAGTAGAACATCAACATTAGCTACAATAACAGAAGGAAAATATGAACATCCTAATAATGACAGAAAATGTATTTGAATTATTAAAAACCTAGTCAGGCATTGTGGTGCACACCTGTAGAGCTACTTAGGAGGCTGAGACAAGAGAATCATTTGAGCCCAGAAGTTTGAGGTTATGGTCATCGTGCCACTGTACTCTAACTAACATGGGCAACAGAGTGAGACCCTGACTTTAAAAAAAAGAAAGAAAACAGATAAAAGTTAATATCTATTCAAGTTTTTAAAAAAAAACTCTTAATGAACTGCCCAGGTCTTAAGGTGATACTCTAAACTCTAGTGACTATTTTAACCAAGATCTGCTGAAATCTAAAAAAAAAAAAAAAGTCATACAGGTTGATAACAGCTTTTTTTTTTCTAAAATGCATATAATTAGAGAACTGTTAACAAAGTCAAATGAGTTCTTGAAAGACAGGTGCAACAGGGTGAGGAAAAAAACAGGAAACCTTTCTTTACCACCTTCTGCTATAATCAATTAATTATAAAACAGATGACTGGGACTTTGAGTTGTTTTTGTTTTTGTTTTGAAATGGGGTCTCAACTCTGTCACCCAGGATGGAATGTAGTGGCATGATCACAGCTCACTATAACCTCAACTTTTTGATACTTCTGCCTCAGTCTCCTGAGTAGCTGGGACTACAAGTGTGCACCACCACGCCTGGCTTAATTTTGGATTTTCTGTAGAGACAAAGTCTCACAAAATGGGCTCAAGACTCAGTCCAAAGTGCTGGGATTACATGTGTGAGCCTCGACTTTGAGTTTAGAACATACTACTTGTTACCAGGTGGGGTGCAGTACAATGCTTGTGAGTTCTTTGACTCACTGCTGAAAGAATTTCAGAGTGTCTGGAATAGTTTTAAAAACAGAATTTATTAGGACGAGAAAGAGAGAAAAAAGAAGAGAGGCATACCAGAGAGTTGGCTTGGGCAGGTGTCTTGAAAGAAAAACCACACTTTTGCTTGATAGAGCTACATAATAATTGCCACACTAAAGAGGATGGGCTACAGGTATCCTCTCTTGAGATATTACCATCTCTCCACCTGAGTGACCTTTTCCTGAACACGTATTTTGCCTTTGACAGGAGACTTGATAGACTTTGTGATTATTATGTTAATTCATGGGCTAAAAGGTCTTGATTATCATTTCTGCACCTTTGATAAGCTAAGAGGTAGGTCATGTGAGCTGGGGCCATGTTGTGTAAAATGTTTGTTCAACTCTTTAACTAACATTGGATTCGGTTTTTTTCCCACTTGGTGCATACTGTTAGAGTTGTGTCTCTCTCAGTCTCACGTTGAATGAAATTATTTTCTGCTGGGTGTATTTTTGGATGAGATCTGTCTGTCACTGTTGCCCTTGGTATAAAATATGCCTTTAACTGGGGCCATGCTGTTTGTTCCACTGGTTTATGTTGGATGCGATTTTTTCCCCACTGGGTACATGCTGTAAGAATTGTGTCTCTCAGAGCCTTTACCTTCAGCAGGGAACTTGATAGATTTTTAGTAATTATGCTAAACTATGAACTGAAAGGTTGGGCTGCACCATTTTTACATCCTGATGGACTTTTCTTTGATGACCTGAGGGGGTTGGGTGGACTGGCAAGTCCACATTCCAGCCCGCAGGGCAGTGTGATCTGCAGGAAAGAAGTCTGGATGTTTCCATGTTTTAAGACTAAAAACTGCCTATAAGAAATCTAGATGGGCAAAAAATTAGCTGGGCATAGTGGCACACACCTGTAGTCCTAACTACTTGGAAGGCCGAGGTAGAAGAATCACCTGCACCCAGCAGGTCGAGGTTGTGGTGGCTGTGAGCATCCCATTGTACTCCAGCCTGGGCAACAGAGTGGGACTCCAACTCAAAAAAAAAAAAAAAAAAAGAAAAGAAATGTGTCTATCAATAAAAATAAATAAATAATGACTAATACTATCACAAAAGAATGTATTTAACTATGTCTCACCTATACTAAAATAACCTGCTTCACTACTCATATTTTTCAAGATGCTCCTCAATTTTGATTTTCCCTAATAAGGTGAAAATATGGATTCAGAAAATCACCTAAGGTTTTAATTTGAGTTTATCAAGGTATATCAAATTAAAGATAATAAAAAGTGTTTTATAACTAAAAATAAAGCATGTAATATAATGAGAGAATAGATATCAACGTTGCAAAGGCTCAGGAGATATGATGAAAATCAGACAGACACTTGGTTCTTTGTTGGGATACATTTATTAAATACACTACCTGCTGTACAAGGCTATTCGCTTTGAAACCAACTTTTGTGGGCCGGGCTTGGTAGCTCAACCTGTAATCCCGCGCTTTGGGAGGCCGAGGTGAGTGAATTGCCTGAGCCTGAGGGTTCGAGACCCACCTGGACAACTTGGTGAGACCTCATCTCTACAATAAATTTTTTTAAAAATTAGCTGGGCGTGGTAGCACGTGCCTATAGTTCCAGCTGCTTGGAAGCCTCAGGCGATCGGATTGCCAGAGCCCAGCAGGTTGAGGCTACAGTGACCGGGAGTGGTCACTGCATTCCAGTCTGAGTGACAGAGTGAGACTCCAACTCAAAAAAAAAAGAAACTAACTTGTAATTAAAGCGGTGAATTAACTTGAGGCAATCAAAACCCTAGTGCTCACTATGTTTTATCACCAATAACTACAGCAGAAAGAGACCTACACTTCCAACATTGTAAGTGTAAAAAAGGAATAAAACTTGTTTATCCAATTATGAAAGTAATATATGCTCATTATAGATGTGGGGGCCATGACCACTGGCCCCCTAAAGGGTCTGCCAAAAAACCATTTTCACGAGGCAAGATTAAGTAATAGGAGAAAAAGCATACAGATTTTATTTAACATACATACACAGGGGGCTTTCATAATGAAGACTCAACTTCCCAGGGAGTTACACAAGCTTAAATACTACCTCAAGGTTACAGGATGGCTGGGGCCTGCATTCTAGTAAAACAGGTTATAGGAGGGAGAGGATGGCAGGTTCTACTAAGGAGTAGCAATTGCTGGCAGAATAAATGGATAGGGGAAACAGAATGACTTGGAAATAATTATCTTTGAAAGTTGAATGAACCTGAGAGACAGACATTATTTTGTAAAATGATTTTTCCTCTCCTTTCCTGCAATAGATAATTTTTACAGGGAGGGTAAGCAGACTCTCTATGATTAAGTGGAAACAGGAAGGTTAGAGAGACCTTGTAGCAAAAAGCCATATTTTGAGGGTAAATTTACCTGCATCCCTTCACAGGCAACTTGAAAAAAATATTTTTAAAACACTTATGAAGTATAAAAATCACCCACAATTCTAACTCTAGAGATAAACCATTAACATTGGTATATTTCCCATATTGTATATATTGTTTTGCATATTTGAGATCATGTAGTGTCCATGATTTTATGTCATGGTTTTAACTTTACATCATAAGCATTTCTCAATTTCTCAAGTCACTTAATATTCTTCCTGAACACCTTTTTTACTTTTTTTTTTTTTTTTGAGTTAGGGTCTCACTCTGTTGCCTAGGCTGGAGTACAGTGGCATGATCACAGCTTACCACAGTCTCAGCCTCCTGAGCTCAGATGATCCTTCTACCTCAGCCTCTTGAGTAGCTGGGATTATAGGCATGTGCCACCACACCCAGCTAATTTTTTTTATTTTTTGTAGAGATAAGGTCTCGCACCCCTGGGCTAAAGCAATCCTCCCACTTTGGCCTCTCAAAGTACTGCAATTGTGGGCATGGACCATTGCACCCAGGCTCTACATACCATTTCAAATCCTTCATAACAGTCATATAAGTATATTTAATTTGCTTAACCATTCACCTAAGGCTGGAAGTTTAGGTTCGAGTTTCTTTTTGTTTTTTTCCCGACTATATATAGCACTGCAATAAATATCTTTATGTATAAATATTTATCTGCATTTCCTAATATCTCCTTAGGGTAGATTTCTAGAACTAGAATTACCAGGACCAGAGAAATAAGTATTTTTTTAAAAATATCTTGGATGTTTATCCTCAATGTTTTCTAATAAGGTATTCTACATTAAACTTCCACCAGTAATCTATGAAGCATCCCTTACACCCTCCATTATCAGTGTACAGGTTATTTTTCTTTCTTTTTTCTTTTTTTTTTTTTTTTACTTTTTTCAGTGTTTGATTATTTGATAAATGAAAATGATAATTCATTGCTACTTTGTTTTCTATTACTCTACTAGTGAAATTTAACCATTTTTTCCAAATACTTATTAGTCTTATCTATTTTCTTTTCTGTTAATTGTCCATACCATTTGCGTATTTATCTTTGAGGACCTTAGTATTTTTCTTGTCAATTCATACATACAAGGAAGGGGACCCAAAAAAACCTGGAATTTATTTATAAATAATCATGTATTTATTCTTACATGTTTAAACTTCAGTCACCTTCAAAGTACTCTCCATTTGATGCAATATGGCTATTGAGATGTTTTTCTACTGCTCAAAAGAGTTTTCGAGCGTGTCAATTTTGATGCCTTTTAGTGCTTCTGCCATTTTGTTTCACCTCTTCCACAACAGAAAAACATTTTCCTTTGAGGACTTCTTTCATCTGGGGGAAAAAAAAGTTGCTTGGGGTAAGATTGGGTGAATAGGAAGCGTGGGGCATGGGGTCATGCTGTTTGGGGTCAAAAACTGCCCAACACTCAGGGTGGTGTGGGCAGGTGCACTCATAAATCATCCAACTAAAAAACAAAAAAAAAGAAAAGAAAAAGAAATGGGCAGGCTGGGCTCGGTGGCTCAGCCTGTAATCCCGCACCTCTGGGAGGCTGAGGTGAGTGGATTGCCTGAGCCCGCGGGTTCGAGACCCGCCTGGGCAGCCAGACCTCATCTCTACAATAAATAAAAAAAAATCAGCCGGGCGTGGTAGCGCACGCCTATAATTCCGGCTACTCCGAAGGCTGAGGCCGAAGGATCACCAGAGCCCAGCAGGTCGAGGCTGCGGTGGCCGGGAGCGGCCACTGCACTCCAGTCTGGGTGACAGAGTGAGACTCCAACTCAAAAAAAAAAAAAAAAAACAGAAATGGGCAAACCTGTTGAAAGAATCTCAAAAAAAAAAAAAAAATTCATCGAAGCCAAACACAGCCTCTCACAACAATGCTAGCTGGGGCACTGATGTCGATGGGTTCCTAGAACACTTACCTAAGCGAGGGAAGCCTGTACTACAAAGGTTCTGCCCTCCAAAAAATAATTTCAGTCCTTTTGGGTCCCCCTCATATGTTTCATGAAGAAGATGATTGTCTTATGAATCACATTTGTTGTAAATATTACCCCCATTTTTTGTGTCTTAATTTAGATAATACTGATTTTTTGAAGGCAGACGTTTCAATCTTCTAAGTAGACATCTCATTTAGCTTTCCCCTTTTGTTTTCATCTCTTGAGTTTAAACTTACTCATTAATTCAACAAATATTCACAGAAGACTTGCTATATGCCATGAACTATACAAGGACACTCAAGATACACGAGTAAATAACACATCTTTCTCCCCTCCCCCCCCAAGTTGGGGTCCCACCAAACCTGTGGCCACTGCTAGTTTTTACCAGTATTTATGTACAGGGAAGATATTTTTCTTTTTTTTTTTTTGAGTTGGAATCTCACTCGGTCGCCCAGACTGGAGTGCAGTGGC
>NW_007248921.1:728619-845720 GCF_000164805.1 Carlito syrichta
TCACCTCAGCCTCCCAAAGGCGCGGGATTACAGGCTGAGCCACCGAGCCTGGCTAGGGAAGATATTTTTCAACAAGGCCTATGATCTTCCAAAGGTTGCTACTTCTCTCTAGCTAAAGTACAAACAGGTAAATAAGTAAATGGATAACGCTAAAAAGTGACTAGGGAAGAAAGAGGCACGGGCCACTGAACTGCTTTGATTACATCTGCTTCTTCAAGTTCCTACAGAGGAGGACACTGGTTTCCACTTCTGTAGTGCACACACTTCTGCCACCCTACCCCAGACTCTACCCAGTCAGTGACCTGGCAAGGCTCCATAAACCAATATTGTCGACTACCTGGGGATTTTTAGTTTCTGTTGGTTAGTTTGGTGGTGGGAAAACAGAATTGATTCACATCGCTTAGTTCTAAAATCTGGGGCTCCATCATTGAATTATTGAGTTAGGAAATGCAGTATTTCATTTCAACACTTCTGGTGGAAGGGAGGGAAAGAAAGGGAGGGAAGTGCTGTATTTCCAAATGCGGTCTGGCTCCCTGGCTCAGCCTGTAATCCCAGCACTTTGGGAGACCAAGGCAAGTGGATTGCCTGAGCCCCGGGGTTCAAGACCAGCCCAGGCAAGTTGGCGAGACCTCATTTCTACAATAAAATTTAAAAAAAAAAATTAGCCGGGCGTAGTAGGGCGCGCCTGTAGTTCCGGCTATTGGAAGGCTGAGGTGAAAGAATTGCCAGCACGCTGGAGTGGCCGTCATCGTGCCACTGCACTCCAACCTGGGCGACGGAATGAGACTCTGATTCAAAAAAAAAAAAAAAATGTTGCCATCCTGTCTACTAGACAGTGCCAGAAATATTGCCAACCACACTCAATATTCTACCATTTTGTTTCTTAAAACCTCCAAATACTTACTATAAGAAAATATTTCCTATATTTAATATAAACCTTACTTTTTTCAGTCTTTTGTAACAATGAGAAATAACCCCCTGCCTGTAATAATTTTTCAAATACAGGAAAAGAGCTTTTGAGTACCACTTTCATTAACAGTCCATAAGAAACTCTGCCAACAGTTTCAAGGTAGTTGATAAAAATCTTATATTTATAATGCATACTTTCCTCAGAAACTTGAGGTTAATTTCCATTTTTAAAACATTTTTATTAATCTCATAAGTCATGGCAAAATCTGGAATAAAACCCATCTCTTAACTAATATTAAATTCTCTAAGTAGAATCATTAATGTTTACTCATAATTTTCCAGAAATATTTAAGTTAAATATCTGATTTTGGCAAAACTAATTAAAATACACACACACACACACACACACACACACACACACACACTATACACTTGTATATACCAGAAAATGATGTCAGGGATTTTCAAGATGAACTCTTATTATCAGCTCTACAAGATGACTGGAAGTGATGTTTTGAAAGTATCTTTTCGTTTGGCAGTAGTAGGAAACTGGGCGGGGGGGGGGGGGGGGGGTTGGCAGTTGAGGGAAACTGCTAGGGGAGGGAGGGGCAACCCTCATTAACAAGGGTACCTGCATAATCAATGTTTGTATACCTAACCCTGAATTGTACCCCACATCTTTATGATAAATAATAATAAGGAAAAAAAAGTATCTTTTAAGCAGCTCCATCTAAAATCACTGCTGCTGAGATCTCTGACTCCTCCCTTCCGGCTTTTCAGTGGCCTTTAGTGCCCACTGGATTCCAGAGCTCAGCCCTCTGTGTGATGATTCCATCTCCAGGGAGCAGCTTCTGAAATGAAGCTATAGGTTGTTGGATAGATAATCCAAGAAGGGGGATGTTGTTGGGAGTGTTGTGACTTGGAGAGGTGGCTAACATGTTATCTTGTGACAAAGAAATACATTTCAAAGAATAGAAATGAAGAAAGAGAAAAATAGAAGATGAAAAAAATTGCAGAAGATCTAGAAATTTCAACAGGTAAGAAACTGGGAAACAAAACTCTAAAATGCTAAAGAAAAATTGTGCAAATGTGTTTTTTAAATGTGCATTTTATTTTAGAATAATCAGTTTTAATATATGTAAAGATCCTTAAAAATTGGAAGTATAGTCCTTTCAAACCTAATTGTACCAGATGTCTTCTTGCTTATATGATCTGAAAAACAACCCCACAGCTTTAGAATGCACCATTGTAAGAAAAGTATCCAAAAAAATCATCAAAAGCTAGTATTGGCACAGTGGAATTTTAGTTACTTTGGCTTACTTGTTAGTAAATAAACTTAAAAACCCGGTATGCTTGTTTTCATTAGCAGAGTTAAGCTTCCCTTTCTTGATGCATTTAATATATTATTATTTTAGAGAATTGAAAATCTCAACATTCCTAAAATGATAAGTTTGGTGATTAGTGTTCAAAGAAAATTAAAATTAAAGCCAATTCAGGCAATTTTTGCTGGCTTGATTTTAAAAAGTGACTTTGGAAACTGTATACATTTTCCACTAACGCTTTACATGGGTTCGGGCAATTGTCAAATTCAAGGGGAAAAAAAGAAACATATAAACCATTTCTAGCCAAGAAAATCAAAATACAGGTAATGAAAGAATGGTTAGGATGTAATAAAAGAATGGTTGGGTTCAATGTAATCTTCAAGTCTTAAAAGACAGTGCACACTTCTGCAATAAATAAATAAATAATCTGATTTTGGAGGTGTGGGTGAATAGCTGAAGACGATACAGAGGTTCCCATGATGTTGGATAACCAGGCCAGCTACACTTTTTATGAAGGATGGAAGAGCAGTAGGCGCTTGCTTCTTGATGCTTTACTGTGGTTACTTAATGTAGTACTTTGTTCTTAGGGTAATCTCTATGATGTGTCCATACAGATATTCTAGTTCTATTTGTTTTCGTGGAACACAAATGATTAATTTGACTAATTTTTTTTAAAAATGAAATGATCAAATAAACTAGAAATACTGCTTGTGTATGGTTTAGAGAATAGATACCTGTTCCCGGCTCTGTTGCTAATTATGCAACCATGAGCCAGTCACTGGGTCTTCGTCTCCAGGTTGGTAAAACCAGAATTAGAGTATCATTTCTATCTAGAGTACGGGACTGCCGTAGAGATCAAGTCAGACAACCTACATTGTCAGCACATTAATTAATGATGAATTAATTAATGAATGAGGCAGTCCTTTACAAGTTATTAAGCCCTAAACAAATGTGAGATGTTGTCTGCATCAGCACAACCACACCATCTGTATCCCTAGAGGTTTAAGCAAAGGGAGAGAGCATTCTATGGGGGATGCTTGCAGTGTGTTCCTATCCTATTTGGGGCCCCTCATGGATACATACTTGGGAAGTAAGGGGTCAAAACTTTACCCAAGGCCACAGACTCTCAGAATTTACATAAGTGAATTTTGTTAGTATAAAAAAATAGAAGATGTTCTACTCACTTGCTTTGGAAATTAAGAACAGAAAATACAGAACTTCATTCAAGAAATATAAAAGAGGAGGCAGCAGGAAATGATGGAAAGAACATGAACTCTCTGGGGGCCAGGACTGGGACTCTGGTCCTTGCTCTGCCAGTATTTAACTGCAAAGCTGCAAAATGTGTCAAAGGAGAGAAACATATTAGCTGACCCTTAAAATCCACAGAGCACCAAATGAAATATAACAAATAATCTAAAATATGCCTTAATTTTTATATTTATGGACAATCAAGGGAAAGGGGAAAAACAGAGCAAAGAATGAGACAGATGGACAGAAAGAGAGGAAGAAAATTAATGGTAAGGAAAAAACAGAGAGACCAAGGAGCAGACACACACAAATTCTACCCCCAACTTTCTCCCCTCTAAAAAAAGAATTTTATGAATGAAGAGACAGAAGAAAGATACACACTAACAAAAAGACATTCAGATATAGAAATAAATATGCACATAGAAACTTTGGTGGAGTTATGCTCTTATTTTTTTCACCTTGAAACTTTTGAACATAAAACTACCAAAAATATTTTAATGTAATGTTGTGCTTTTGCATTAAAAAGTTACAAATGGAGCAAGTTTAAAGCAAGTGTCTCATGGGCTAGGTACAATCAAGTTGAAGGTTGAGGATTAACATCTACCATATGCTACTCACATTTCTGAGCAAAATGTCACTTGATAATTTGGGCTCTCACATTCATGGGTCAATTTCAACCAAACAAGCCAAAGATGAACTCTCCTAAAATAGAAATGAATCCCAAGAATTTTTTTATGAATCAGGGCTTAGCGTTACTTTGTTTCCAGATAGGAAGGATTTAAATATTTTAACTTAATAGTTACCTATTATGTAAAGTATAAATCCCACATTGCCATTTAAAGTCCATATTTGAGGATCTTCCTGTTAATCTTCTCTGTTTTGTGGAGAGGTCACTGAATAATATAATTCCAGCACTCCCCTTTGATTCCCTTCCAGATGAGGCCCAGCCAACCTTCTTTAAGATTTTCTGAACTCCAAGCATCTATAGAAGTTTATAGACTGGGGAGCTAATTTGTACTTTGCTACAAACCAGCATTCAGAAGTGTACAGGGATCCCCACCCAATTTCAGACCTGCTGTTATAGGATGCTGATAAGTAATCCCCATTCACTAGGAAGACATTCCAGATTGACAAGAATAGGCAACACAAGCACTCCCGATGTTTATTCCTATCTCTATTACCAATCAGCTAGAAACTCTGCAAAATTATATGAATTTTCACATCTGCAAAGAGAAAACTGTTATTAGACTTAACCTCTGCAGGATCCATAAGAAACTTTTCTTTCCTATAGACAACAAGAGCCAAAAGAAAAAAAAAACACAAAGAGCTTTCTGGTTTTGCTTAGATTTATCTATAGACCTCGAACTTTTCTGTACTTTGATTTCTCTATGAAATTGAACTATAAAAATCCCACTCCTTCCCAAGAAACTTGATATTGGAGAATAATACAGTAGATATGAAAACATTCATAGCTCTTGGAGGACGGGGGTTAGATCAATCCAGTCCAAATGACTGAGACATTCAATAAGAATAGTAACAACAATAATGTGCACTTGAATTTGCACAGTGTTTAACAGTTTATAAAATGTTTTAAATATATTATTTCATTGGCCTTTATAACAAGGTGTGACATAGGGAGGCCATTATTTATTTTATTTGACAGATAAAGAAACTGAGATCAAGAGGAGAATGACTTGCCCAAAACCAAACAGCTAATTACCAGCAGGACATGTCTAACAGGAAGTCTACAGATCATTCTAGCTTACCAAATCATACATGTAGTTATTGCCTTTTTCCTTTTCATTCCTTTCCTCCTCCAAGTGAAGCTTTCTTGGTAGGAGGCCTCTAATTAACAGCCACATTTATTTCTCACTTATAGTCCTAACCTATCAACTGTACTTAAAAGACAGCTTGAAACTGTCTTAAAATTCTCCTTCAGCCAGTGTCTGTGAACTCTAGGCCTGCAGAACCCTGAATCATCCAAGCCTTATATCTTCATTTTGAATAACACAGCTTATACATTTTGCTATTTCTCCTATCACCACATTGCACCTGAGCCACAGATTAGTTTCTTGAGATTTTATAAATTATACTGTCTTTTTAGGATGATTAATGTGAAATTAAGAAGTAATAATAATAAAATAAAATATACTGTCCTCAACAGTTCTATTCACCTGAGTGTGTGTGTGTGTGTGTGTGCACACATATATGCATGTTTTCGTTCTTTCTTTTTTTGAGACAGGGTCTTGCTATGTTGCCCAGGATGTAGTACAGTGGCTATTCACAAGTACAATCATAGTGTGCTGCCCACTGCAACCTTGATCCCCTGACTTCAAGCAATCCTCCCATCAAAACCTCCCAAGTATCTAGGACTATAGGCATGCATCACTACATCCAGCTCATCTGTGGTATTTTTATGGTGCTCCTCATTGTGATATCCATTATTGAAACCACGACAGACATAAGCACTTTGAAATGATTTTTTTCCAATAAGAATCTGCTAAACCTTTGAACTTAAGGAGAATGAAAGAGTAGGCAGGCCAAGGGAAATTTCAAACAGCAAACAAAAATTCATTCTCTTTCATTCCTATTGCTGTCTCCTTTGTTGATATTATTTGTGTTGTTTTCCTCAACTTCCTGAAGTACGAAACAAAGTGAGGAGTTTAGTTTTTTGTTTTTCCTTTGCTCTCTTTTAACGTATCCTATTCAGGCCAGAAATCTTGGCACTTAGAATGACATAGAGTTTATCCAGCCAGTTGTACATCCTGGAGTGAGAAATTCCACTGAATATGACCATCCTAAAACTATGCGGAGTCATAAGACCAGGGCCCCCCTTTCCTTTGGAAGTTAGAAGAATGATCTGGAGGAAGAAAGAATTAGAGGAATGCTTTCTAAATAAAGTTAATTCTGTGTAACAGATCACTAGACACTGGCTGCCTTCCTTCCTTGCCCTGATCCCCAGAATCTGAGTAATGTACCCAAAAACTGCCTATGCAGAGTATGGTTTCAGCACCAGAGAGTGGCAGAAGTGAGAAGAGAAGGCACATGCTATTCCACAGCAGGCGTGTTCTGTTATTCTGGCACCCAGATAAAAGGTCAGACTTGCTCAGACCAGTAGAGCTGACAAACTATATACAACATACATGCACTGAGTACCCACTGTATGCTCTGTGTTGATGCTGAGGGACAAATTCTGTTGCATGTTCTTATTTAATCCTCACAACAACTTAGACAGATAGATATTATTTATCTCCATTTTACATATAAGAAAATTGAGGAAGGGTAATTGGCTTATGTCAAAGTCATAGAAATACCAAGTAGTGATATTCCAATTAGAACCTGTCTTAGTCCATTCGTGATACTATAAAAAAAACACCACAGGGTAATTTATAAACAATGGAAAGTTATTTCTCACAGTTTGGGAAGATGGGAAGTATAAGATCAAGATGCCAGCAGGTTCAGTGTCTGGTGAGGCTGTCATCTTCCAGAATGGCACCTTGTTGCTATATACTCACATGGTAAAAGAGACAGAAGGGATGAACTCACCTTTTCAAGACTTTTTATAAGGCACCAATCCATTCATGAGAGCAGAGCCCTCATGACCTAATCATCTCCTAAACGCCCCATCTCCTTTTTTTTTTTTGAGTTGGAGTCTCATTCTGTCACCCAGGCTGGACTGTAGCATCAACTTGCTGGTCTCTGGCGATCCTTCCACCTCAGCTTTCCAATTAGCCGGAATTACAGGCGCACGCTACCACACCCGGCTAATTTTTTATTTATTGTACAGATGAGGTCTCCCCAAGTTGCCTGGGTTGGTCTCGAACCCACGGGCTCAGGCAATCCACTTGCCCCAGCCTCCCAAAATGCTGGGATTACAGGCTGAGCCACCAAGCCCGGCTGGCCCCATCTCTTAATACTGTTGCTTTGGGGCTTAGGTTTCAACATGAATTTTAGAGGGGACACAAACATTCAAACAAACCATAGAAGGACCCAACTTCAAACATAGACTCTGGCCTCCGTAGCACAATCCCTATCCTTATGACTTTTAACGTCTTTTGGAAGAAGTAGGAGTGTACCCAGATGTTCCTAAAGAGAAAGAAAAGATAGACCTGGTAGGGGTAGAAACGTATATTGGGGCTGCTTGTATAGTTAAAAGGACACTGTTATATTTCCCTTCCTCACTGACTCTAAAGACTATACTGATGGGACAAATAAAGCACCCTGAGATGACCGGAGGGTAAGGGTACACAGAACTCCTGGATATTTCTCCTATATCCTTTCAAGGGCATTGTTCTATCCACAGAATTATCCATATTATAAAGAACTTGCATTGATATTCCTGGTTCTGTTTAATTTTTTAGGGTCTCAAGAGTGTGCTCAAGCCATTCATGTGTTTCTATCAAAAATAAGACAAAGATCAGGGAAGATTAGACCCTACTAGTTTCTCATTTGAAGCCTGAGAACAAAGTGCTTTCAAGAATTGATGGCAAAAATATCCACCCATAACACAAGTAAGCTTAGAAAATCTCCTTACAATCCTGACATAATGGACGTTTCCCTAAACCACCCAGCATCTGATAAAACCAACACAAAGAACAACAACTCTGCATTTTTTTACTTTGAGTCCTGTCAACCGCCTTCTCTGGCCTTACTCCTATTGCTCATAGCCTACGCTGTGGTCTTAATTGTGGGTCTTTTTGGAAATCTCTCTCTCATCATCATCATCTTTAAGAAGAGAGAAGCTCAGAATGTCACCAACATACTGATTGCCAATCTCTCCCTCTCTGACATTTTGGTGTGTGTCATGTGCATTCCTTTTACTGCCATCTACACCATGATGGACCACTGGATATTTGGGGATACCATGTGCAAACTCACCTCCTATGTGCAAAGTGTCTCCATCTCTGTGTCCATATTCTCACTTGTATTAATTGCTGTTGAAAGATATCAGCTAATTGTGAACCCCCGTGGCTGGAAGCCCAGTGTATCTTATGCCTACTGGGGAATCACACTCATTTGGCTGTTTTCCCTCCTGCTGTCTACCCCCTTCTTCCTGTCCTACCATCTCACCGATGAGCCCTTCCGCAACCTCTCTCTCCTCACTGACCTCTACACCCACCGGGTGGCCTGTGTAGAGAACTAGCCCTCCAGAATGAATCAGCTCCTCTTTACAACCTCCCTGTTTATGCTCCAGTACTTTTTCCCTCTGGGCTTCATCCTCATCTGCTACCTGAAGATTGTTGTCTGTCTCCACAGAAGAAATGGGAAAGTAGACAGGAAGAGGGAACATGAGAACAGGCTCAGTGAGAACAAGAGGATCAACGCAATGTTGATTTCCATCGTGGTGGCCTTTGGAGTCTGCTGGCTGCCCTTGAACGTCTTCAATGTCATCTTTGACTGGTATCATGAGGTGCTGATGAGCTGCCACCATGACCTGGTATTTGTAGTTTGCCACTTAGTTGCTATGGTTTCTACATGTATAAACCCTCTCTTTTATGGCTTTCTCAACAAAAATTTCCAAAAGGATCTGATGGTACTTATTCACCACTGTTTTGCACCTCAAAAAAGATATGAAAATATTGCCCTCTCCACTATGCACACAGAATCTAAAGGATCTTTAAGACTAGCCCATATACCAACGGGTATATAAAAGTTGACAACACAATGCTGAAGTCCTTCTTGAATGGGAGATGGAGACGTAATGACTGAGGTCAGGGCAAGATGCAGAAAGAAGAAGCCAGAACCAAAAACCTACAACTTTATGCCCAGTTTTGCTTTAGACTAAGACCATCTCCAACACATCCTCCAACACACACAGACACACACATCACCCTCTTTCCTTTTTCTTAGAAGAATAACTCTAATAATTCAAACAACCTGGTTGCCATCATTTGTGGCAGAGAATGAGAATGGGAAAGCAGACAGTGAGGCAAACAGCAGTGATGTCTAGAAAACAAAGTTCATGGATCTTTCTATTAAATGGACTAGCCACAAAAAGTATTACTTTTTTTATATACCTTGTAATAACCAAGGCTATACCTCCCTAACATTGAAGCAATTCTAATTTCAGATATGAAAACTACAACTTTCAATCATATAACTATTCAACTAATTAGCCAAGTCAGAAAATCTCCCATTATAATTTATTATAATTTAATAATTACATTTGGATTAAAGCTGAAGGAATGGTTTAACTTAACATTTCAACTAAGTATTGTAATTACAATTAGCTCCCATATCTGAATCAACTTCTCTAGTTTATGATAACCATACATTTTCTTCACTAACAATGCTATTAGAACTGGCCACAAATTCTTTAGCACTCCAATTACACTAGAAATCACTCTAACAAACTTATTAATGGCCAATGTAGATAGAGCTTTCCTCACAAAATGGCTTTTTTCCCCTAATTCTTTATGTATATTAGTAGAGGTCATTATGACTTTGTCATTGGGTCTGAGGAATTTTGTCAGTAGCACTTTTATAATTAGCTCTTGATTTTTAAAACCTCTCATATGTTTTATGACTTAAACATTTTTAAAATATCTAATCCTCACAAAGCCACTTAACGTAGGGAAGTCCGCTAGATTGTTCTCAAAAGATACTGACTGCTTAAATAGCCATTAACTCAGTGACTTTTATTAAATCATGACAGGCTTTATTGCTTCCTTGAACAAGCCTCTCTTATATCTATTAAATATGAACTGCAGCTTATTTGCATGTTAAAAATGTATTCTCTTTTGAATAAAAAGTAATGTTTCTGAATACCTGTGGTTTTAAGTTTTTTTTTTCTTCTTGCAATGAGCTTCATGTTATCCCCCTTCTGAAATTCTCTCTCCCTCCCCCCTCCCTCCCTAATCCTCTCTTTTTTCTTTCTCTTCAGAATTTTTCTTCTCTATTATATCATTTTGGGGATAAATGAACAACAAAAGCACTGCAAGACACCTAAATGAAAGAAAATGTAACAGTCTCACAGTAATAATTGCAAATAATATTTTGTTTACTTGGTAAAGAAATACTGACTTTTGTTTCCATTGCTAAAATGATTCTGATCAAACCACTGAAAGCAGAAAAGGGCATCAAACTCTAATACCCCTCCCTGGTTTCACCCACACATCCAGTCTTCTCTAACCTAGACTCCCACCCTGAGTATGCTGAAGAGATTGGCTGTATAGGTATGATTAGATATTATGGTGCTTTTCTGGTTCCAAGAACAATTTTCTTCCATAAAGTTGTTTTGTTTTTTTTCTTTTAAACTTTTCTTGAGCACTAATAAAACAAAAGTCATTAATGGTATAGCTACCAATAATAGTCTTTCTTATGTTTATATTTATCTCAAAAAGGTAGTGAAGCAAATACATTTTTTCATTGCATGCCTTTACCTTTAAGGGATTTCCATTCTGACAGGTAGGAGAACACAGGTCTGTGAGTAGCTACTTAAGAAAAGTATAATGGAAAGATAAACCAAGTGTCATGGGGGCCCAGCAGAGCTAAAACTTATATATAAGAGGAAACATTTCAGAAAATCAGCCTTCATATCCTCTGTTTTGGCAATATTCTTGCAGAGTTCACACCAATTTGCTCTACTGTTGAGTCAACTGGTAAATGAAATACATCCTCATCTTCTCATTTGCCTCTCCCCAGTTGCCAGTTCGGCCTGTATTCTCTCTTTTAGGAGACTAGAACTTCATGATGTTTGCCAGATAGCCCTGGAAACAGATTCCTCTAGTCAGTACTCCAAAAATCTTCTATCCTCTGACCATTTTGAATTGAGAGTAATTTCTCATATCTTTAAAATTGTGTCAAAAAGTCTATAAGTGGAACAAATAAGTGTTTATCTATGCCCTCAAAGAATTAGTAAATTATTCTGAATGTGTCTGTCCAATGAACCAGAGCTGAATGAGAAAATGCTAAAGCATCCCTACAAAAAGTCCCCTAAGTTTTTCTCTCTACCTGAACAGCATAGTTCATTAACCTAATGAAGAGTCAATCTCTCTTCCTATAAGTTTTGTTTTTTGTAGCATAATAAATCAAGAAAAATATATTAAGCCCTTACTATGTACTAAGCACTGTGTTAGGTATAAAGAAAGTAAAAGACCCAGCTTTTAAGACTTTACAATCTAGCTAAGGTTTTAAAAGGTTTACATATACCAGAGGAATATAAATGTCCTAGATTTGAAGACTTTCTTTGTTTTTTTAATTTACTTTTTTAAAGTTACAGTAAAGTTGGCAAATAAAAATCTTATATATTTATGGCAAACAATATTTTTTGACATTTCTACACATAATGAAATTGTTAGATCCTATCCATTATCTCACATACTTATTTTTTGTTGTGAGAACATTTACGATCTACCGTCTTAGCAATTTTGAAGAATATAATACATCATTATTTACTTATTTACTATAGTCACCATGATTATCAATAGATCTCTTCAATTTATTTCTCTCGACTGAAATTTTGAATCCTTTGACCCATATCTACCCAATTCCACCATCATCCCCCAACTCCTGGTAACCACCATTCTACTCTCTGCTTCTATGAGTTCAACATTTTTATATTCCACATAAAAGTGAGATCATGCAATATTTGTCTTTCTGTACCTGGCTTATTTCACTTAGTATAATGTCCTCCAGATGCATCCCCACTGCAAATATCAGAATTTCCTTCTTTTTAAGGTCAAATAGTATTCCACTGTATATATAAACCACGTTTGCTTTATTCATCTGTCAGTGAACACTTCGGTTGATTCTCTATCTTGGCTATTGCAAATAGTGCTGTAATAAACATGGGAGTTAATTACAGGCATCTCTTTGACATATTGATTTTAATTCCTTTGATTGTATACCCAGTAATGGGATTGTTATTTCTTAATTTTTTTAATTTTGAGGAAACGCCATACTATTTTCCATAATGGCTGTACTAATTTACATTCCCACCAATAGTGTTCAAAAATTCTGAAGAGTTTTCTTCTGGCTAGGTTGAAAGCTACCTAAGAGAAAGTTAACTCTAAAGGCAGAGTTAATATCAAAGGACTCAACTTACCTTTATATCCATAAGTGAGAATATGCTGGGGAAGAGAAGAGGAAGCCCACTAGATAAGGGGGAAAGTAGGAGTATTTCAAGATGTGATAGGTCCAGGAATCAGGAAAATCCTCCTTGAAGTCACCCATGCAATAAATGTGCTCATGCAATAAACTGGAGAAAAAGAAGATGAATATTTCCAGTGGGTTAAGGAAGCAAGGCAGGTCTCTTTCCCCTGTTTCTATGCCCAAATCAAGCTCCCTGTTGAGGTTAGAATAGTGTTTCACCTGAGGAAGAAGTGAAGAGATGTATGGTGCTGGTGACAGGAACGGTCATTGACTATTTTCCATTATTCTCTATTTTAGGTAAATAAGTCTGTTATTCTCACCTAGACTGAATTTTCAGAGATCTTGTCCCACATCTTTTATTCAGTCTATACCAACCTCCTCACTGTGCACCAGAGTGTTTAAAATAGAAGTAGGTAGGAAAAAAACATTTCATACATATAGATCTTGAAAGTTATTTCTTAAAAAAAAAACAAGTTATAAAGTAATTACTTATTGAATACTTGAGTGTTTTCAAACTTATGTTTTGCTAATTATGCAATGAGAGCACAAAGACATAATCCTAACTACACAGAGATTATAGTAATGTCAACAAGCCGTGAAATCTTGAGTCCTTGAGGATTCTGCTTAAACATTTCTCAACATTCCCCAGGGCTATTAGGATCCCCTACTCACTGCTCCAGAGTACCCTTTGTATACATAGCATGTAGTACTATGAAGACCTGTCTACATATGTACCTCTCCCACAAGACATGAGTTCCTTGAAGGCAGGAGTGTTTCTTATTCATTGCAGTGACTCCAGCACCAAGCAAGTATAGCATCTGGCACAAAGTGGATGCGGGGAGGCTCAACAAATATTTGTAAACTATAGGTGTAGAATAACATCTGGGGATTACAAATCTTTGTTTGAAAGCAGTACATGGATCTGAATAGTAAACGGGGCCTACACTCTCTAGATCTAGTGAATGCAAAAGTTCTATCTGAAATACAAGAGCTCAGATCTGCACTGGCAGGAGGACAAATGAAATCACACCTTGGTAAAGGGAGGCTCGAATATCATTTGCCAATAAGAATTGTGCAGTGAGATAGCTGGGCAGGTCCTGGGACTGGAAGAAAATGCTTTATTAACTTCTAAATAGCAGGTTCTTGGAAAAAACAGCTTTTAGAAATGAAAGACCTTCTAGGGAAACCAGCCTCCAGGAGAGTGGGCCCTTAAGATTCTATTAGAGAAATCATACTCTCTAAAAGACTAGTGCATGGCAGAACTTCAACCTTTTCAGTGAGCCAAAGTCTTCTCTAATAAGGGAACAGCCTAAAAGTAAAAGCTACTGAGTTATTGACTTGGAGGCCATTTTCTGCATCCTAAGATCCCCGAAGATGCTTTCTGCTTCTCTGTAGCAGCAGTGTACCTTTCTTCTAGACATTGTCATTAGACAGCTCTGTTTCCTAATGATTCAAGTTATACAACTTTCTATTTTCTATGAAGTTTCTCAACTTATAAATAAAGACAAATATTTTAATTGTGTGTGTGTGTGCAAGTGTGTTCAGCACCTAGGAAAATGTCTGAAAGGAAATATTCCAAAACATTAACAATCTTTATCTACAGGTGATAGGACTTTTGGATAACCTTTCTTTATTTCTTTCTTCCTCATTCCATTCTGCCTTCTTTTTAAAAATAAAATAAAATGTGATGGATATTAATCATTTTCTAATTATTTGTTGCTG
This sequence comes from Carlito syrichta, assembly GCF_000164805.1. NCBI lineage: Eukaryota > Metazoa > Chordata > Mammalia > Primates > Tarsiidae > Carlito > Carlito syrichta. The sequence goes on from NW_007248921.1 coordinate 742,914, forward strand.
GTATATAACAATGCTAGTAATTTTTATGTTGACTTGTAATCTGAACTCTTGCTACATTCACATCCTAATTCTCCTTATTCTATTTACCTATAGCTTCTGTTGCATTTTCTTTTGACATAATCACATCATTTGTAATTAATGACAGTTCTATATTCCTTTTCTATTTATTATTCTCGTCTCATCATCTAAAAGGGGTCAACAAACAACTTATTTGTCTGAAAATGAGTGTGCTTTTTTTTATTTTAGTTTTTATCTTGAAAAAAATATGTTCACTGGATATAGAATTATAAGTTAGCAGTTACTGATTTCTTTTCTTTTCCTTTTCTTTTCTTTTTTTTAAGTTGGAGTCTCACTCTTTCGCCCATGCTGGAGGATAGTGGCACATTCACAGCCACCCCAGTATCAACCTGCTGGGCTCCGGTGATCCCTCCACCTCCACCTTCCAAGTAACCGGAACTACAGGTGTGTGCTACCCAGCTAATTTTTGATTTATTGCAGAGACGAGGTCTCACCAAGTTGCCCGGGCTGGTCTCCAACCCGCGGGCTCAGGCAATCCATTCGCCTCGGCCTCCCAAAGTGCTGGGATTACCGGCTGAGCCACTGAACTCAGCTATATTATAAATGACACTATAATGAACACCATTATCCCTAAAACTGTGACTGCATTTTGGATTATTTCCTTAGGTTAGATTTCCAAAACTGAATCTATCAGGTCACTGGTAATGAACATTTTTACTATGCCTAATATGTATTATACATTACATAATGAATTTGTAAATACCTTTCGGCTCAAGGATATTATAATTCTGCTATTAAGAAATGGGATCCTCTCTGTCCAAACATTTTTTAAAGTAGGTTGGATAGTATAATTGTCAAGAAAACAGACTCTGGAATCAGACTGCTTAGGTTCAAATCCCAGTTCTATTACTTGCTGTCTGTACAGATTTATACAAGTTACTAAATACTCCTAAGACAATATACATAAAGCACAAGGTTTGACATATGGTAAGAAATCAGTAAGTGTTAATCATTATTATTGCCTTTAGATTACAAAAAAAATTAGCAAATATTTTTTCCCATTCTGTGGGCTGTCTCCCTGCTCTCTTGATGGCTTCTTTTGCTATGCAAAAGCTTTTCAGTTTGATGAGGTTGTCTATCTTAACTTTTTATGGCATTCGCTTTTGGGGATTTGGTTGCTTACTACAATATGCATAAGAGTGTTTCCTGTATTTTCTACTAGGATTTTTTTTTGAGCTGGAGTCTCAGTCTGTCACCTAGGCTGGAGTGCAGTGGCACACACACAGCCACCACAGTCTCAACCTGCTGGACTTAGGTGACCCTTCCGTCTCAGTCTTCCAAGTAGCTGGAACTACAAGCATGTGCCACCATGCCCAGCTAATTTTTTTTTTATTGTAGAGATGAGGTTTCACCAAGTTGCCCAGACTGGTCTTGAACCTGTAGGCTTAGCCAATCCTCTCACCTCGGCCTCCCAAAGTGCTGGGATTATAGATGTGAGCCACCACGCCTGACTTCTAGGTTTCTTATAGTTTGAGGTTTTATATCCAGGTCTTTGATCCATTTTGAGTTGATTTTTTAATATGGTGATAGGTAGGGGTCCTGTTTCATTCTTCTGCATGTGATCAACCAGTTTTCCCAGCACCATTTGCTACATAAGGTCTCCTCTCACCAGTGGTTGTTATTGATGACTTTGTTGAAGATGAGTTGGTTGAGAGATCGAATTTCTCCTTCCAGAATCTCTGTCCTGTTCTATTGGTCGATATGCCTGTACTTGTACCAGTACCAGGCTGTTTTTTTGTTTGTTTGTTTGTTTTGAGTTGGAGTCTCACTCTGTCGCCCAGACTAGAATGCAGTGGCACACCCTGGCCACCACAGTCTCGATCTGCTGGGTTCCGATGATCCTTCTGCCTCAGCTGTAACTACAGGTGCACACTATCACACCTGGCTAATTTTTGATCAGTTGTAGAGATGAGGTCTCGCCACGTTGCCCAGGATGGTCTCAAACCTGCGGGGTAGGGCAATCCACTCACCCCGGCCTCCCAAAGTGCTGGGATTACAGGCTGAGCCACCAAGCCCAGACAGGCTATTTTGATTATTGTAGCCTTATAGTTGATTTTAAAGTCTGGAAATGTGATACCTACTGCTTTGTTCCTTTTGCTGAGGATTGTTTTGGCTATTTGTGCTTTGTTTTGTTTGTTTGTTTATTTGTTTCCATATGAATTTCTGTATTGTTGTTTCCAGGTCTGAGAAGAATGATGCTGATAATTTGATGGGTATTGTGTTGCATCTGTAGATTGCCTTGGATAGGATGGACATTTTGACAATATTGATTCTTCCAATTCATGAACAAAGGATGTTTCTCCATTTGTTTGTGTCATCTTTGATTTCTTTGAGTAGTGTTTTGTAATTCTCGTTGTAAAGGTCTTTCACTTCTCTGATTAGGTAGATGGCAAGATATTTATTTCTTTTCTTTTGTTTTTTGTGGTTATTGTGAATGGGATTGTGCTTTTTATTTGACTCTCTTCATGTTTGTTGCAGTCTTTTACATGTTGATTTTGTACCCAAAACTTTACCAAAGTCATTTATCAGTGCAAGGACGTTTCTGATAGACTCTTGGGTTTTTGGGGATTTTTGGTTTTTTTTTTTGAGTCAGAGTCTCATTGTCACCCAAGCTAGAGTGTAGTGACACACCTACAGCCACCATAGCCTCGACCTTCTGGGCTCAGGCGATCCTTCCGCCTCAGCCTTTCAAGTAGCTGGAACTACAAGTGTGCTCTACCACGCCCGGCTAACTTTTGATTTATTGTAGAGACAAGGGCTCACCAAGTTGCCCGGGCTGATCTCAAACCCGCAGGCTCAGGCAATCCACTTGCCTCGGCCTCCCAAAGTGCTGGGATTACAGGCTGAGCCACCGAGCCTGGCCCTCTCTTGGGTTTTCAAGATACAGGATCATATCATCTGCAAAGAGGGATAGCTTAACTTCTTCTTTTCCTATTTGAATACCCTTAATTTTCTTCTCTTGCCTGATTGCACTGCAAGGACTTCCAGCACTATGTTAAACAGGAGGGGTGAGAGTGGACAGCCTTGTCTTATTCCTGTTTTTAAGGGGAATGCTTTCTTCCAACTTCTGTCCATTGAGCAATTTGTTGACTGTGGGTTTAAGATGAATCTATGATTTTAAAAAGTCAATAATGACCCTCAAGTAATAGAGTAAGACAAAAACTCCTGTACTTAAATCATAAGTAAGCAGTATCATTCACAGTGAATACTATTGATATCACTGTGGTTGTTAATTACATATATTTAAAAATAAAAACCATTTTATTGAGTACCTACTAAATTTTTTTTTTTTTTGAGTCAGGGTCTCACTTTGTGGCCCAGTCTAGGGTGCAGTGGCACAATCATGGCTCACTGCAACCTCAACCTCCTGGGCTCAGGCGATCCTTCCGAGTAGGAATTACAGATGTGTACCATGCCCAGCTAATTTTTAAATTTTTGTAGAGACATGGTCTTTCTATATTGCCCAGGTTGGTCTCAAACTCGTGGGCTCACACAATCTTCCCGCCTCAGCCTCCCAAAGTGCTGGAATTACAGGCATAAGCTACTGCGCCCAAACCTCCTACTTTCTTTAAAACTTTTACATACACCATCTCATTTAATCCTCACAACAACCTTCTATATAGTGGTAATGATAATAATACCAAAAACAACGCTAGCTCTTAGCAAGTGCTTATTATATGTCATTTACAGTTCTATGTAACAACCTATTTTCAAAACAATATGTAGTTTTATCATTATAATCATTATAAAATCCTTTGTAGTAAGACTTTTCATTTGATTAGTATCCTCATTATACAGACAACATAACTGAGTTACACAAAGTTAAATCACTTATCCAAATTTACACAGCTAACAAAGTAGACCTTAATATACCCATTTTATAGATAGGAAAACTGAAACCTATGAAAATTGCCTACAAAAATAAATAACTGGGGCAGGCTTTGGTCCAATATTTGTTGGACTCTCAAGTCCACATTCTTCTATTTTTGCCACTCGACCACCTTTATGTAAATTATCGGTAGCAGATGTTTAAGGTTGACGTCTCTCATTCATGTCTTCTTTTGCCATAGGCCAGGGTATACTGAGAATGGTCTCATGTGAACATGTGCCTCTGAGAAGAATACAATTGGGAGGGCAAACCTAATGCAGAAGCCCCATATTTTGAAATGAGACCCTTAAAACAATGCATCATGGATGATCTCTCCAGAGGTGTCTGTTGCAGTCCTTCTAGCACATATACCTGAGAGCTTCTAAGGCTCACCTTTCAGATACTTGAGGTTCCTATTCAGAGCCTCCTAACCTGTTTCTTGATCAAGGAAATACTTCTTCAAAAGCTTTTTTGAATGGATGTTACAAAGGGGTCTCTTATTTCCCTCTGCCTCAGAAAACTAAAAATTCTCTCCACTGGGAGAAACTAAGATGCTTCAAACCTCCCAAAACACCTTGAAAATACATTTTCTTTCTTTCTTTTTTTTTTGAATAGGAATCTCACTCTGTCGCCCATGCTGGGATGCAGTGACATGCTCACAGCTATAGCAGCCTCAACCTGCTGAGCTCAGGTGATCCTTCTGCCTCAGCCTTCCAAGTAGCTAAAACCACAAGCATGCACCACCATGCCCAGTTAACTTTTATTATTATTATTATTATTATTATTATTATTATTATTATTATTATTGTAGAGACAAGATCTCGCCAAATTGCCCAGGCTGGTCTCGAACCCCTGGGCTCAGGGCTCAGGCAATCCGCTCTCCTCCACTTCCCAAAGTGCTGGGATTACAGGCGTGTGCCACTGAGCCTGGCCCGAGAAGGGGGGTCTTTAAACAATTATTTAATATGAATCTGAGGGATCTGATAGAGTGGGAAATGTAGGAAGTAGCAAAGAAACAAATCCTCTTCGCCTTTGCAGAACAGAGCAAAGCAGCATCCAAAGACTATTCCTATCTTCTCCCTACTCTAACCACTAGAGACAATAGCAAAGATAGGATCCTGCTGCCACCTTGTGGTACATCAGTCAGCATAGAAAGAAGAATTTATTCAATTGGGTCCCACAAAACCCAAATTCCCCTCAAGGACACATCTTTCTCCTCTCTTACGATTGCACAGCGCTCGATAATTCATAAAACGCTTTCAACCCTATTATCTCATTTCTTTCTCCCAGCAACTATATGGGGGAGGGGATGGCAGGACAGAAGGTATAACTACATTTTACCATGAAAGAAACCAAAGCTAAGAGAGACTATGTGACTTGCCCAAGGTTACACAAGTAGTAACTGGCAATCAGGACTTAAACCCACATCTTCTGACTCTAAATCAGATGATTCTGTCCCTGCTGTGTAAAGAAGGGCGTGAAACAGGTTTAGGTAGGCTCCAAGTCTATGAATTTGAGGCAGGGAGGCTTAGGAAGAGAAAAGCTCAGTTTCTTCTGCACACACAACTGACCACAGGCTACAGTCAGACTGCATGTCTATATAAAAAAGTATCCAGATAGACTGGATTCCTGTCTCCTCCCTGGTTTGCACATGTTTGGTTACTATCTCTGGGTCTATCCAATTGTTCTTCCTCCCTCTACTCCCCCATAGGCCACAAGACTGATTTATAGTTAAATGCTAAACACTAAATGGATCCCAGGCAAGGGGGCCACAAGATCCAGAAATTACTAAAAACTACTGGGAGAGCCACTCATTCCCTGGGTTAGAGCTCATAATATTTGTGGCGTTGCCCAATTTTTCTTGTAAGTTTTGGCAGAAAGCTCAGTTAGCTTTTCCCATAATGACGCCATGCTCACTGACACCCAGGGGGCAATGTTAGGGTTTTATGACTTACCAACTAGCATACAGAAATGGCCTAAGAATTAATCTGAGAGTTTCCGGTTTCTCTAAGGTAACCATAGCTTCTCAGATAAAGAATCGCAGGCCAGGTATGGTGGCTCAGTCCTGTAATCCCAGTAGTTTGGGAAGCTGAAGCAGAAGGATCACCCAGCCTGGGCAACATAGTGAGACCTCTTCTCTACAAAAAAATAAAAACATTAGCTGGGTGTGGTGGCATGTACATGTAGTCCCAGCTACTTGGGAGACTGAGGTGGAAGGATTGCCTGAGTGCAGGAGATGGAGGCTGTGGTGGGCTATGATCATGCCACTGCACTTCAGCCTGGGCAACAGAGTAAGACCCTGACTAAAAAAAATAAATTGTAAAACCCAGGTGCCTAAATTTTTCACCACCATAGGTACTACTTTAGTTTCATTCATTCATTCATTCACTGAGTAGAGCACTTAGTGAAATGCCCATGAGTAGGGCATTTTGAGGGATAAAGCCTGCATAACGGAATAAGATGAATAAGAAATTCTTTGTGAAATCAGGATCTCAAAGAGATACCTGCACTTCTGTATTCACTGCAGCATTATTCACAATAGCCAAGATATGGAAACAATCATTGACAGATGATTGGGAAAAGAAAATGTGGAATATACATACAATGGGTATATACATACAATTCAGCTTTTTTTTTTTTTTTTTTTGAGTTGGAGTCTCACTCTGTTGCCCAGGCTGGAGTGCAGTGGCATGCTCACAGTCACCCCAGCATCAACCTGCTGGGCTCTGGTGATCCTTCCGCCTCAGCCTTCCAGGTAGCTGGAACTACAGGCGTGCACTACCATGCTAGGCTAATTTTTTGATTTATTGTAGAGAACAGATCTCGCCAAGATGTCTGGGTTGGTCTTGAACCCGTGGGTTCAGGCAACCCACTTGCCTCAGCCTCCCAAAGTGCTGGAATTACAGGCTGAGCCACCGAGCCTGGCTGATTCAACTCTTAAAAGAATGAAATTCTGCTATTTGTGACAACTTGAGTGCACCTGGAGGTCATCGTGCAAAGTAAAATAAGCAAGACACATAAAGACAAATATTGTATGATCTCACTTGTATGTGGAATGTAAAATAGTTAAATTCTGCCAGGCACAGTGGCTCACACCTGTAATCCCACACTTTGGGAGGCAGAGGTGAAAGGATTACCTGAGCCTAGAGGCTCAAGACCAGCCTGTGCAACTTGGTGAAACCTCATCTCTATAATAAATGGAAACAATTAGCCGGGCGTGGTGCTGCACATCTGTAGTTCCAGCTACTTGGAAGGTTGAGGTGGAAGGATCACCTGAGTGTAGAAGTTCAAGACTGTGGTAACCGTGAGCATGCGACTGCATTCCAGCCTGGGCAACAGAGTGAGACTCCAGCTCAAAAAAAACATTAAATTTATAGAAGCAGAGAGTAGAATGGAGGATGAAGGCTATGAAGTGATGTTGGTCAAAGGGTAGAAAGTTTTAATTATACAACATGAATAAATTCTGGAGATCTAATATATAGCATGGAGACTGTGAGTAACAATACTGTACTGTATACTTAAAATTTGCTAAGAGGTTAGACCCTAGAAGTTCTCACCACACACCACACACACACACACACACACACACACACACACACACACACACACACACACACACAAAAGATAACTACGCAAAGTGATGGATATGTTAATGACCCTGATTGTGATGATTATTTTATATATATATCAAATCATCAAGTTTCGTACCTTAAATATATACATTTCTTTTAAATAAATAATTCCTTTGAGTAAGACTTTGTTGCCCCACTTATACACTATTGGTGGGAATGCATAACCCTTTGGTATATGCCCAAAGTAAAATAAATCATTCTAGCAAAAAGACAACTGAACCCATATGTTTATTGCAGCGCTATTCACAATAGCAAAGACATGGAATCAGCCTAGGTCCCATCACCAGTGGATGGGATAAAGAAACTGGCACATATATACTATTGAATACCATGCAGTCATAAAAAATAATGAAATCATGTCCTTTGCAGCAACGTGAATGCAGCTGGAGATTATTATCCTAAATGAAGTCACACAGAAACAGAAAACCTAATACTGCATGTTCTTACTCATGAGTGGGAACTGAACACTGGGAAAACACAGACATAAAAATGGGAACAATAGACAGTGGGGACTCCCAAACTACCTGTTGGGTACTATGTTCACTATTTGAGTAACAGGCTCCATAAAAGCTCAGACCTCATGCAATATACTTATGTAACAAACTTACACATGTACCCCCTGAATATAAAATTAAATGAGACTTTGTTATCTCATGGTGAGCAGAAGGAAATAAGGAAAAACACAAAGTACAAGTGCACTGAGAAATAAATACTAGGTTGTTAGAGGTTAAGAGGGAAAAATAAGATTCCCCTGGCTTGAGAAGGGATTCGAGAAAAGAAATGGACAAAGAACAATTTCATGGAATATGAGGTCTGACAATTAAGTCTGCAAACTTGCCACCGTGCACTTATGTTGGCAGCACTGTACAAATAACTCAGTAAGGCTTCATAACCTTGTTATATATCAGTGTCTCACAGCTGTCTTCATGTTGACAAGTGGCGGTGTCTTGCTGAGTGGCATTCATTATTGTGTTGCATGTTTTTATGTGCCAAGGATGTCAGAGCTTGAATCAGAGCAATAAACAAACATACATTTCTTGTTAAACTTCAAGAGTGAAAGTGAAATCAGGGACATATTAGTCCAAGTTTATAGGGATATGGCAATGTACATATAGATTGAATGTTCTTCTGAGAAGAGATAAAGCATCGCTGATGAAGAAAGGTCAGGACAGCCAGTAATGAGCAGAACTGACCAAAACATTGCAAAAATTCATTGAATTGTGCATCAAAATCATCACTGACTGTGAGAAGCATAGCAAACCAACTAAACATTAACAGAGAAACAGCTAGGAAGATCTTAACTGAAAATCTTGACATGAGAAAGGTGTGCAAAAATATGGTTCCAAAAGAGCTCTTGCAGCATAACAGCATACCAGCTCATGCAGCACTGTCTATGAGAGAGTTTTTAGCCAGTAAACAAATAACTTTATTGGAGCACCCTCCCTACTCACCCAATCTGGCCCCAATTACTTTTTTCTTTACCTGAAGGTAAAGGAAATATTGAAAAGAAGACATTTTGATGACATTCAGAACATCAAGAGTAATATGATGACAGTTCTGATGACCATTCCAGAAAAAGAGTTCCAAAATTGTTTTGACAGGTGGACTAGGTGCTGGCATCAGTACATAGCTTCCCAAGGGGAGTACTTCAAAGTGATATTCAGCAATGGGGGGGGAGCTTTTTCTAGAATGAATTCATGAACTTAACTGTCAGACCTCGTATAACACATAAAACCCCTCACAAGTCTAGCCTCCTGTTACTACCTTGTTCTCTACCACATTCCGGAATTTAAGGATTAATTTAAGGATTCAAGTGATTTAAGGATTAAAAGTGTAGGTTTTGAAATCAGACAGGTCTTGGCGCTAATCCTAGTTTTCCCATATTAAACAACCTTGGGCAACTTATGGAACTTTTTCCCAGGCCTCAGTTTCCAGTTCTGTAAAGTAAATATCATAAAAATAGTCACTAAAAAAACTTTTTGTGATAGTCAAGTGAGATAACATATGCAAAACTTTATGACTGACTATAGGACAGATTCAGTAAATAGCAATTGATATTACTGTTAGTTATCCCCATGTCTTTGATCATATTTCGTGTGCCTGAGACTCTCTTCACCTTCTCGAAACTGTTCCACTCCTATTTCTCCATCATGCTCACCACAAAGATCTCTCTTCTTGAGTGCCACAGGTCCTGGTAGCCATTCCCTACTGAGTACTCAGAATCTTTGTTCACACCTTCTTTACTGAACTTACGTGATATCAACTTGTATCTGCTTGCAAGTCTTTCTTTCAGGTCTGCAAGGCTGCAGAGGGCAGTCGCTAGGTCTTATTCACTCTAGCACAGTATATGACTCATGGTACCACTAGAGAAATGGTTGCTAAACAAATGAGACTATATTTGAGCTGGGCCTTAAATAAATAAGTAGGAATTAAAGCATAACTCGGATGGTCTTTTAAATGTGAATGTTAACTTATTCATGCTGTACAATAAGTCATCAGAATCTACTGATGACCAAGGATTGGCCTTTAAGATGAGCTGACAGGCAGGATCAAAGTGAGTCAAAATTCCATTAGGGGAAGCTGGAAGTGGATGCAGGATGAATGAAAGGAACCTGGAATCCTGGCAACAGTTCAGGAAACAGGTACAGGACTTCCTAGGGTAGCAAGGGGCGCTCTGGTGGTACAGTGGGTAAGGGAAGGGAATCACTTTAAGAGTGGATGAGAGATTTAAAGATAAAAAAAGAAAACCAGCCTGGCACGGTGGCTCAGCCTGTACTCCCAGCACTTTGGGAGGCCGAGGCAAGAGGATTGCCTGAGCCTGGAGGTTCGAGACCAGCCCAGACAACTTGGTGAGACCTCATCTCTACAATAAATCACAAAAAACTAGTCGGGTGTGGTAGCGTGTGTCTGTAGTTCCAGTTACTTGGAAGCCTGAGGTAGAAGGATCACCTAAACCCGGCAGGTCGAGGCTTCAGTGGCCATGAGTGTGCCACTGCACTCCTGCCAGGGCAACAAAAAGTGAGATTCCAACTCAAAAAAAAAAAAAAGAAGAAGAAAAGAAAAGAAAACCAATTAACTCAGGGCCCCTAATTTTAGGAAAAACCAATTTTAAGAAAGGAAAACAAAAAGACAAACATCACAATTTTTCTAGGATGATCCTAAGGGGAAGGCAGCATAAGTGTCACATAGAAAGTCACCATGTAGTCTTAAAGGATTAGATTGTAAGTTATAGTTTTCTACCTGCTAATCATGAAACAATTATCTTTTTGTTTGTTTGTTTTGTTTTGTTTTGTTTTGAGTTGGAGTCTCACTCTGTCACCCAGACTGGAGTGCAATGGCCGCTCCCGGCCACTACAGCCTCGACCTGCTGGACTCCGGCTATACTTCCACTTCAGCCTTCCAAGTATCTGGAACTGCAGGCACGCGATACCACGCCTGGCTAATTTTTTGATTTATTGTAGAAATGAGGTCTCGCCAAGTTGCCCAGGCGGGTCTCGAACCCTCAGGCTCAGGCAATCCACTCACCTCAGCCTCCGAAAGGCGCGAGATTACAGGCTGAGCCACCGAGCCCGGCTTGAAACAATTATCTTTATATGCAGAGAAGCAATCCTGTCTTTTTATTACAACAGAAAAAAAAAATTCTCCAAGTCCTGTTAAGGTACTTGGAAATTTTTCGGCCATTATTTCCACAAATATTTTTCTGATGCCCCTACCCTTCTCCAACTTGACTCGTGTGTTAGACTATTTGCTGTTGTCCCACAGCTCACTGGTACTCCACTCATTTTTCCTTCCAGTGGTCTTTTTTCTCTGTGCTTTATTTTGCATAGTTTCTATTATTAGGTCTTCAAATGTACAAATCTTTTCTTCGACTGTATCTAATCTGCTATTAATCCCTTCTAAAGTACTTTTTATTTCAAATTTGCATTTTCATCTCTAGAAATTTGATTTGGGTGTTTTTTTATGTATCATCCATTTCTCTTCTGGTATGTTTATGTTTTCCACTACCTCTTGAATATCTAAAGCATATTTATAATGGTTGTTTTAATATCTTTGTCTCCTAATTCTATTATTTATGCCATTTCTAAATTCTGTTTTTATCAATTGAGTTTTAGACATGTTATGGGTTATAGTATCTCATTTATTTATATGTTCAATAATTTTTTTATTGGATACCAGACATTGCGTTGTTTCCCTTCCTTTAAGCATCACCACCCTGTGACACCTGTTAGTACAGTGTTTGAAAACCATTGTTTTATATATCTTGTTGGGATGTTTTAGTTGTTTAAGTTGAGAGAGTAACTTATATTACTGATATTTCATTATGATTAGCAGTGGAAGACCTTGCAACCTCTAATAAACTAATATATCTAAACACTAAACATCAATAATTGCTAACATTACAAAAAGAGAGATAACCAGACATTGTGTGCCTGCTGGTGGGGAAACAAAACATCACAACATCACCTATTAAGTGGTCTTTCAAGAAATAAAACAAAAACAAAAAACCTGAATCTGATCAAGATTCAGCAAATCTAGATTCGGCGATCCATTTATGGGAAATACAGAAGACAGAAGAACATCTTAAACTATACCACTGGTACATATATATGATGGAATATTACACAGCCATAAAGAAAAACAAAATTATGGACTTTGCAGCAACTTGGATGGATTTAGAGTCTTTAATACTCAGTGATCTATCACAGAAACACAGAACTGAGTACCACATGTTCTCACTCACAAGCGGACTCTGAACGTTTACCATAATACCATAAGAAAGGGATTGACTGCAGCGGATGCTGTCAGGGGAGTGGGGAGGGCACATAACATCAATAAGGGTTCCTGATCTCAAACCAGGCGAAGTGGGGATCAAAGGGAGGCTCAAACTTCATCTGTACGATGACCACTTGTATACCTAATCCTGAACTGTACCCCACGTTTTTAAAAGAAAAAACAAAAGATAGAAAGAAAACAAAGCTATACCACAAGGATATAATCAACAAACTCAAAATTGCAGGAACCTCTATAGGACAAACAACTAGTTTTTTCAACAATTAAGTTACAAAAATAAAAAGTGGAGGGAAAGCTATAGATTGAAAGAGATTTAAAAGATTTATCAATCTATTGTAATGTGTGAATCTTACTTGGATACTGGTATTCAAGCAAAGAAAAAGTCGTGGCATTTATGAGACAACTGGAAATTTGAGTTCATTGATAGTTGACAGTATTAAGGAGTTATTGATTTTTAGGTGTGATGTTGGTATTATGATTATGTTTTTCCTAAAAGTCATCTTTTAAAGAAACATTTGATATAGTTATAGGTTAGATAATGTGATGTTTAGTATGTGCTTCAAAATAATATGGTGCAGTGAAGAGATTAGGGGTATTTATGAAATAAGATTAGTCATGAACAGTTCATTGTAAAAGCTGAGTGATTTTTAGATATACATATATTTGACATTTTCTATTATAAAACGTTACAATAACATGTTTTAAGAGACATAAAACTGAGATAAAAGTTCTAAAGCTAGCACTGACATCATTTTGCTCTGTGCTTATAGACTAATAATTTATCTTTAGGCCTTAGTTTTCTCTATAAAATATGGCATATAAAACCCATTCTGATATTATACCTTCCATGACACCTTATGAGCTATTGACATGAGAAAGTTAATCTTTTTATACTTCAGTTTCCTAATCTCTAAAAGTTGATGGAAATAGTAGCTATTTTTTAGGACAGTGGTGCAGAGTATTTTGGACATTGTATATTAATGCCCTCATCATAGTGCCTGGCACAAAGTAAGCAGTCAATAAATAATGCCTATCGTTATTATTTCTTGCTGCACTAAGAAATACCAGTAGCAAATTCTGTGAATGCTTTTAAAATGAGAAGCCTCTATAGTTTATGATCCTCTCATCCCTTCCTTCCTCCTTGTCTCCTTGATTTAGGACAAAGGCAAGAAAAATCTGAAAGTTCCCCTCTAAAATTCTGTGAAAGAACATGCCCAATAGCAGAGCCAGGAAAGAAGGAGCTTGGCTCTCCTTCCCAGTGAGAGTCATTTCTGTGGGTCTGGAAAAACAGAGGTGCCACTTTCGTCATTTTCAGAATATAGTATGCAGCTGTTCTCCTGGTATGCCACATATCCTGAGGGTGCTCCAATGGCTAAAAACAGAACTCAGGCAAACAGCCCAGTGCAGCCAAGCTCATTCTTTTTAAGGTGGTCCTAGTTCAAATAAAGGGGGCACTCTGTATGTCCGCCTTTTCTAACCAAGAGTTGGTCTTCCCCACCAGACTGTGAGGTCTTTGAGGGCAAAACTAGTATATCTTTTTAGTTTATACTCCCAGAAAGCACCTGAAACATAGCAGTACTCAATAAATGTTTGTTGAATGAAGGAATTAATTGTTTATTCTTTTGTTTTATTTGGGGTAGAGTAGGAGTGGGAAAAGAACATTGGTAGGCAAACAAAGAACCCGTTGTTGGAGGGATCTTTCTAACAATTTTTGTCAGGAAGTACAAGCTTTTTCACAACTTCCAGTTCATCATGGCTCCCCAAATACACTCTGAATATCCCTCCTTCTGAGTCTGGATTCACACTATTCCCTCCACCTGTTCATATCCTTCTCTTTCTCTTGCTCCCTCTCACTCTCACACTTACTCCTGCTCCCATTCTCACTCTCTTTCATTCTTACTGTATGCATCCTGGTGGCTCAGCCTGTAATCCAGCACTTTGGGAGGCTGAGGTGAGTGGATTGCCTCAGCCCGTGGGTTCGAGATCCGCCTGGGCAACTTGGCGAGACCTCATCTCTACAATAAATCAAAAATTAGCTGGGCGTAGTAGCGCGCGCCTGTAGTTCCAGCTATTTGGAAGGCTGAGGCAGAAGGATCGCCGGAGTCCAGCAGGTCGAGGCTGCGGTGGCTGGGAGCACGCCACTGCCCTCCAGTCTGGGCGACAGAGTGAGACTCCAACTCAAAAAAAAAAGAAAAGAAAAGATTTGGCTCCAGTACCTCGTCTTCCAAGAAACTTTTCTCAGCCACCATCGCTGAAGGACTATCTTCATCTTCATTTCCCATAATACTTTACCTTTAGCTTAAGGCACGCATAATATTCTACCAGATGCTATGGTTAGTTCTATTTGTATGTTTCATAATTTTTATGGGATTGGGGCAAAAATATGTATCTTTTAATATCTTAGGCATCTGGCATAGTGCTTTGTACACACCTGACATCTGAGGCGTGTTCAGTGCATTTATTGACTAAACTTTGAAGAATGAGAAATTTAATCAACTCAACCCAATTTAAAGTATGAAACAAGTGCGCCTTAAAAAGTGTGTTTTATCCCTAAGATCTTTTTCTTATCTTACATGAGTCAGGTAAGATAGCGTGCTCCTGTAGTCTCAGTTATTCTGGAGGCTGAGGCAGGAGAATCACTTGAGGCCAGGAGTTTGAGGATATAGTGCACCATGATTGTACCTGTGACTCGCTACTACACTCCAGCCTGGGCAACATAGCAAGACCTTTCTCAAAAAAAAAAAAAGTTAACACAATGTCACATTGTTTGGAAGTTTTGCTACCCCATTATTATGTTTTATTAAGCAACATCCTCTTTGGAAACCTAAGGAAAAACTGTCATAAGGCATATTTTTTTTAACCAAGTGAATTTCAAAGAAAAACTCATCAACATTAAACATAATATTTTTGCAGCATTTTCTTTAAATTTTGATGTAAGATAGACCGGGCATCAAAAACCCAAGATTGATCATCACTAAATAACTGTAGAAGCCGGGCTTGGTGTTTCAGCCTGTAATCCCACACTTTGGGAGGCTGAGGTGAGTGGATTGCCTGAGCCCGTGGGTTCGAGACCCACCTGGGCAACTTGGCATCTCTACAATAAATCAAAAAAATAAATCAAAAAAATTAGCCGGGTGTGGTAGCGTGCACCTGTAGTTCCAGCTATTTGGAAGGCTGAGGCAGAAGGATCACCGGAGCCCAGCAGGTTGAGACTGTGGTGGCCAGGAGCGCCCACTGCACTCCAGTCTGGGTGACAGAGTGAGACTCCGACTCAAATAAATAAATAAATAAATAACTGTAGGGCCATGGTCAAGTCCTTGGTTTTCCCAACACTATCCTCCCAAAACCACTTCTCAGCATAGTTGTGGGCACAAATAAGAGGAAAGCGTTGAGCAACTGTAACATATTAAGTAACTTTAGAGTACTATATTTCTCAAAGGAAGGGGTTAGTATAGAAGCAAATCTCCTTTCTTTAAATTAGGGGGGAACTAGGGTTTTCTTGTTACTTGGATAATTGCCTTATTTTCTCTTCCAGGTGATACATCCCACCACTGCCATCGCATATTGTCTACTTTTCTCTTTTTTCATTCCCTATAAAGATTAAAATATATAAACCAATGATACTTTCACCACCCTTACCCCCACAAACAAGTTCATTATGGCCTTATCAGTGCTATTTCTTAACGTCATCATATTGCGTTGCTGGAGCACATAGATCATCTAGTTCAACTTTTTTTGCTGTTTTACAAATAAGGAGTCCAAATTCAAGACAGTATATTATTTGTACAAGGTCACCCAGCTACCATCAGACCCCATAATATAATCTTGTTTTCCTAACTCCCAGTTCTTAAGTTTATACCAAATGAGTGTCTGAACACACAGATGGCCATTAATAAATATTTTGTTGAACTAAAATGAATTTAATGTTTTCTTCTGTATTTAATATTTTCTTCTGTATTTAATGTTTTCTTTGTTTGAAAAAAATAATGGCGCACTCTGTAGAATGTGGAAGGAAGCTGTTCTGAACACTATGGTTTAAGAGATATAGGATATGGACTGGAGCAGGATGCTTGAGTCCACTACCGTCCATCAGCATGACCTTGAGAAAATTGCTTTACATTTTCTTAGCCTCAGTTTCCTCATTTGTAAAATGAAGAAAATTACAGTAACCACCTCAAAGGATTGTTTATTCATCCAATAACATTTGTTAAACATTTGCTTTGTGACAGGATTGTGTTATCCTGGGGTGCAACAATGGACACAGAAAAAACAAAATTCCACCCTTAGGAACTGGCCTTCTTCTAAGATTAAAGGAGATAATTTATGTAAAACATCTAGTAGAGTCCCACACCTAATAAATGTTAGTTATTGTTGTTGCTATTGTTATCTTTATTTTACAATGTACTGTATATCCATATTAAAAAAGCAAATAAGCAAATAAATCCCACTAAGAAACAACTCTATGCAAGATTTTAGGGTATAAAATAGTTCACATAGCAGTGCTTGCTTCACAAGGATAGATATGATCACCATGGCAACATTTTTCTGAGTTCCTTAAGAGCATTTGCTCGATAATGGGGAAGATTCAGGCATGGTCTATAAAAACATCATGTAAAGAGTGTCACAAAGGGATGGAAAAAATTCCTTCCAGTTTATCTCCAAAACAGGTAACGTAGGCTGGGCACAGTATCTCACATCTGTAATACCAGCACTTTGGGAGGCCAAGGCAGGCGGATTGCTTGAGTCCAAGAGTTCAAGACCATGGGCAACATAGTGAGATTTCATCTCCAGAAAAAAACAAAAAATTAGCTGAATGTGGTGGCACATGCTTGTGGTCCCAGCTTCTTGAGATGCTGAGGCGGAAGGATTACCTGAGCCAAGGAGGGCGAGGCTGCTGTGAGCCATAATCATTGTGATCATGGCACTGCACTCCAGCCTGGGCAACAGAGTAAGAACCTGACTCAAAAAAAAAAAAAAAAAAGAAAGAAAGGAAACTTTATCTATAGGGATCACTTTAATAAAAGTTAATATATAAAATCTTAAATTAAGCCGGGCTCGGTAGCTCAGCCTGTAATCCCGTGCCTTTGGGAGGCTGAGGTGAGTGGATTACCTGAGCCCGCGGATTCGAGATCCACCTGGGCAACTTGGCGAGACCTCATCTCTACAATAAATAAAAAATTAGCTGAGCGTGGTAGCGCGCGCCTGTAATTCTGGCTACTCGGAAGGCTGAGGCGGAAGGATCGCCAGAGCCCAGCAGGTTGAGGCTGCGGTGGCCAGGAGCGGTCACTGCACTACAGTCTGGGCGACAGAGTGAGACTCCAATTAAAAAAAAAAAAATCTTAAATTAAGAAGCATAAATTAGGGAATAATAACTTATGTTATTGTCAGAGTCATCAAAGATTTCTTTTGAAAAGCCGACTTTTCAAAAAAAAAAGATATGATACATTGTTCAAAATTCTATAATTAACAAGTGCATGGAAAAATGCAGAACATCACTAGTCATTAATGAAATACAAATCAAAACCACACTCATTAACGGGTATAATTTTTTTTTGAATCAGGGTCTCACTCTGTCACCCAGGTTGCAGGCCACAACCTCATGGGCTCAGGCAAATCCTTCCACCTCAGCCTTCTGAGTGGCTGGGTCCACAGAAATGTAGCACCACACCTGGCTAATTTCTTTATTTTTTAAATTTAATTTAAATTTTTTATTGTAAAGATGTGGGCTACAATTCAGGGTCAAATGTTCATTATGCAGATACCCTTGTTGATGAGGTGTGTTTCTTTATTTTTGTAGAGACAAGGTCTCACCATGTTGCCTAGGCTGGTCTCAAACTCCCAGGCTCAAGGAATCCTCCTACCTCGGCCTCCCAGAGTGCTGGGATTACAGGCATGAGCCACTGCCCCCGGTCTGGGTATAATTTCAGAATGGAAAATATTGAGGATTGGTGAGGCTATGGAAAAATTGGAACCCTCATACACTGCTGGTGGGAATGTAAAATAGTTCAGCCTCTGTGAAAACAGTTTGAGGCTGGGCACGGTGACTCACACCTATAATCCCAGCACTTTGGGAGGCTGAGGTGAGAGGATTGCCTGAGACCATGGGTTCAAGAACAGCCTGGGCAACTTGGCAAGGTCTCATCTCTACAGCAAATAAAAAAATTAGTTGGGCATGGTGGCACATTCCTGTAGTTCCAATTGCTTGGAAGACTGAGACAGATGGATCGCCAGAGCCCAGCAAGTCAAGGCTGCAGTAGCCGAGAGCATGCCACTGCCCTCCAGCCTGGGTGACAGAGTGAGAATCCAACACACACACATGGAAAAGAAAACAGTTTGATGGTTCCTTATAAAGTTAAACGTAGAATTACCATATGATACTATAATTCCATTCCTTGGGATGGTACCCAAAAGAATTGAATCAGGTATTCAAACAAATAATGCACAAGTATATTCATGCCAGCCCTTTTTTCAATAGTCAAAAGGTAGAAGCAGTCCAAATATCCATCAGCAGATGAATGAATGAATAAACAAATTGTGGTATATACATACAATGGAATTCTACTGAGCCATAAAAAGGAAGTACTATGTATGCTATAACATAGATAGACTTCCCAAACATTATTCTAAGTGAAAGCAGTCAGACACAAAAGGCCACATATTGTATGATTCTTTTTATATGAAATATTCAGAATAGAAAATTCCATAGAGACAATACAGATTGGTGGTTGCCAGGGGATATGGGAAGGAGGAATGGGGAGAAACTTCTTAATGGGTAGGAGGGGTAAGAGCTTTTACTTTGAAGTAATGGAAAGGTTTTGGAACTAGATAGAGGTGTCATTGCACTACATTATGAATGTACTTAATGAACTGTTCACTTTAAAATGGCTAATTTTACGTTACATGAAATTTGCCTCAACATCTTATTTTTTTAAGACGTTACCCACATGGCCAATAAACATATAAAGATGTGAGAAACAAATGACAACTGATTGCTTAGCCATTTCAGGAATCCACGGAAATAGTGCCTCTACCTATTCATAGAGAATTAAATGTCAATTAAATTTTATAGGAGGCCACTGTTTTGAGCTAAGCTCTTATACTAAGACCCAAAAGACAAAATCAAAGTGGAGTCATTCATGTCAAGTTGATTTAGATCAACTCTAATTTTTAACAAAAAAGAAAAGCACTTACTAAAATCCTGGCTTCTTCCTGCGAAAGGGTCACTTTTAAATGTAAAATTATAACTATCATACAGATACAAAATGAATACATATCAAAGTTTTTATTTAACTCATTAATTAAAGAGAGAACCAGTATGCCAGAAAAAGAAAAAAAGGACATAAAAATACAGAAAAGTAAATGGTATGACATTTAAAAAAAAAAAAAACCAACTTAAATTGACCTTTAGGGGCACACACATATTTATATGAATGTGTATAATGTAAGTTCATGTGTGTGTTAGAGTGTCTGAACATTAATCTGTGTGGAAACTTAAAGACAAAAAAAAAAGAGAGAGAGAGAGAATCAGTAAGATTTGGTTCTGGTTAAAACTGGTTCCAGAGGCAATTAGAAATGAATTTGTTAAAAAATCTGTAAGGGGTAGTAAGGATCAATAGCATCTCCACAAGACAAAATTTATTTGCATGTCTATAGACAAGAAAAATGTATAATGCCCTCAGGGTTCAAAGACAATGAAAGGTGCAGATCACTACAGAATCAGATAACCTGGAAGTGTTCACTAATCAATGGCCAGTATTCTGAAGGACATCCAGTCATTTTATTTTCCAAATTTTTCCTGACATTTCTCTGGCGGTAACTCACAACCTTGACAAATAACTTATCTTCTCTGGACTTCAGGTCCTGTGTTAAAGAGGGGTAGCCTTTATTTAACTTTGTTAAAGAGTAGCCTTGGATAACCTCAAGCTCACCTTGAGCTCTGACAGCCTGCTAAGAACTTGCTTTCAGGAGCCAAATGCTGAGTCACAGATTCCTACAGGTAACAGAGCCCTTTAGGTCATCAGTACTCATGATCGCATCACATAAATTTTCTTCTCTAATGATAGAACATGCCATCCTTTGATGAGAGAGGCCATGTTTCTAATGAATCATTCTAAAACAATTTGCCCTTTTTTGCACTACTACTGGAAACGAGATAATACTGACTTCTCCAGCTTCTGCCATGACCAACAAGCATCATGTGGTTTTTATATGATGGGCTGAAACTAGTCTGAAACTACAAAACAAAACGAAATAAAGTAGGTAACCTACATGAGATGCTCAAAAAGTACTGAATGTGTTGAATGGCTTTTGAAATGCTTACACCATGCTCTATATACTTAGTTTACTATACATGTAGTAGGTCATTTATGGTTTTTCTTTCATTTGATTTTCTATCACTCTCCAGCTGCTCAGTACTGGGTAGTACAGTAGGTCCTAAAGCAAAGCTTGCTATTTCTATAACTTTTACAGAGAGTGGAAATACTTGTCAAAAACAATTTTAAACTTATTCATGATAACAGGAAGTTTCTCTATACAGGTCACACATACCTAATCCGAAATCCACGATGCTCCAAAATCCAAAACTTTTTGAGTGCTGACATGATACTCAAAGGAGCATTTAAATGTCGACACATATTCCAAAATCTGAAAAGATCTGAAATCTGAAACACTTCTGGTTCCAAACATTTTGGATAAGAGATGCTCAATCAGCATATTGAACCTAAACTCTTTTTACTGCATTTGAAATGTATTGCTCAATTCAGCACAATCGAAAGCACATCTACAAACAGAGCATAAAACAGTAGTCTTAAGCTTCCAAGAAAAAAGTGCCATTTCACAACTAAAAATACCTCTCCATAAAGATCTACAACATTGCATAGATCCTCCACCAAAGTCAACACTAAGATTAAGATCAGATTTCTAAAATCAGTAAAATTGTAATTTTGACCCAAACAACTGCGAGCTATCTTCTGTCCTGAGGACTGTAAGAAAGGGCAGCTTGGATTTCCTTCAAATGCCAATACCAAAATTCTTTACATTCCAGCTAAAAATGCTTTGCTCACCACAAGACTTTGGATCCGCCCTGCCTTTTATCTCCTCATTCCCATTTAGATTTAGATTTGATGTGGAATTCTTAATGGTTAACTCAGGGTCACATATTTTCTGTCTTCCCGTTGGGGGAATGAGCGCTCACCAAGTGTGGTAAGTTGAAAGCTGGAACTGCATCGACTTCAGTGGAATAGGGAGACCCTTTCCCAACCCTTCCAGTTGATACCTTAGCCTCCTTGCACACAGCTGTCACTCCAGTTTATGCCCCTTCTTGTCACAGAGCAGGAATCTGCCTCAAACAAACACAGCCTTGAGGGGCTCTTTCTGTGGGGACAGCAGGAGCAGAAAACCAGACGGACAACGTGGAGGCTGTGAGTAACTTTGAAAGCAAGGCTGCTGGTTGACTGGGTTTTTTCATATCATATTTTGATGCTACAGATGAGGAAAATAAAATGTTCTTAATTCCTTGGGAGCAGGACAGAGAATACAATCCTGATGACTCTAACTTAGAGGAAAGCAATGCAGTGGCTTCCCACTTCTACTCACAGGACGAAGCACCTTCGCTCACTCACTCATCAATAAACACTAAACTAATGACCATTATTGAAGAACTAAGCACAATGCAGGAAGGGATTCAAAGATACACTGGAACTCAAAAAATACCCAAATATCTGGAGCTGTTGTCGTCCCTGCACTTCCCAACACTCCTCTCTTTGGTCAATGTATCTTCTGAGAAGCCAGTGCCAAGCTGGATGAGTGGGAGACTTGAGAAAGCAGCATCTTCCATATTTGTCCTTTCATTCTCTTCATTGTTGTCTGGGCCTTGGACTGTGTCCTGGGGAGGCAGAATCTGCTGGTGACTTTAAGACTGAAAATGACAAACAGCAGGGAAAGATAAAGAGAAAATGTACTGATACAGCTAGAAAGAAGGAAAGAATGCTGTGTGGAAAGAGAGAGAGAGAGACAGACATGAAAGGAGAAGAGTTTATAGCTGATGTCTACCAGGGATGGCAGGAGGATTTTGGCTTATTTCTTAGAGCTCTGAAGGCCTACAATACCTGCCTGTGAAGGATCCCTAGAGGAGGAGGCTGAAGTAAAATGTCTGTTATGTGCATTATGCTAAATGCAGGGAAAGGGGTACAAACAGACTAAATACCTATCGATCTTTCCTTTCATCCATAGACTCAGTTTAAAAAACACTAAGGAAACCCAAGGAATTTGTGTTTGTGTACTGGTCTGGATTGATTTTTTTCCTTTTCTTCCATGTTTTCCAAGTTTTCTAGAATGAAAATACATTTTTTTGTAGAAATAGTTAGATAAATCAGTCTACAAAAATAGAACAAACCTCCCAACTTGGAGAGGGTCAGACTGGACACTATTGAAGTAGACTATGAAATCCCAGAGCTCCCAGGGCTCTTAGCACCAACCACTGCCAAAGTCTGAATCTGCTGGCTTTTCTAAGGCTAGCAGTCAACAAGCAGATAAGAACATCTGCCCTCCTTACAGGCTTGTTCTGATCACAAGATAAATGTGTGAAAGCATTTAGTGAGTATCAACCACTCAATCAGTATGAGATACTATTATTCCAGTTTAACTCAACTTGCCATAAAACTAAAAGGTAGAGATACATATAAAGAAAGTAGTTCACATGAGACCCATAGATTAATTCCGACTGGCAAAGCCTTTCTGCTCAGGATCCAAAGTAATAACAGAAAAGGAGTTCAGCAACAAGAATCCTTACTCCATGACAGGTGACTTGCAACACCATGAAACCTTCAGGAGAAGATTTCCCTTGGAGGAGGGAAACTTTGAAACCCAATTGGCGGAAGGGACAGAGCAAAAATGTATTTGAAACTAGAAGAGATCAAATGAGTTCCCCTGAGATTGGCCCTGACTTTCGCTCTCACCTTGATATACTAAACCACCTCCTGGAGAAGTAGGAGGGACTAATTAACTTAGCATGGCAACAAGCAACAATGGGTACATCAAGACAAGGGCTAAGGACTTTCACTGACACTAGCTCGTGGCCAAATCTGTTTCTCATTCTGGCTCCTATTTACACAGTGCATTAGGAGAATAGATGATGTCAACAGCACCAGACAGACAAGTTATCTCAATGCTCAGCTCCTGGCAGAAGAATTTGTGCCCCGATTTATTTTTAGTGCTTTTCTACCTTAGTAATCCAGTCAGCTGAAGAAGAGCCAGCAACCTGACTATTCTCTGAGCTCACCACATTTATTTATTCCTTAGCAATTAGCAACATGTTTGATCACCTGGGAAAGAATTTACTGGGAATCTGGGGTCCCATCATTTGCAAGCTTTCAGAGGCCACACAGGGTTATGATCCCAAGCGAAGCAGAAATGTGGGCCTCACTATCTCATTGGTAGCAACATTTTACTCAAGGGAGAAAGACAAAGAAAGAAAGGTTGCTAACCAAATCAGGTATGTATAGCCTATCATGTTGTCAGCAGGGTGTAGGATGGGGTGAAAAGCAAAAACTCTGCTTAACCTTTTATAAAATGTCAGACTTTAAGTTAGGGCACATTTAGCTTATCTGAAGCTTAAAATTGGACTGCTGCTAGGAGTTCACAATGAAGAGCGCCTTTTACCAGGTGCAGAGAGTGAAACATCAAAAGATTAATCGGTTATTTCCATGTCTGTGCATTTGGATTTAACCCCAAATATTTAATTTTATTTCAAACTCATACAGCTTGTGAGGACAGATATATCCAACACCAGCTGTTCTCATGTTTCAAAGCCACACTGCAAAGATAAAATTAGAACCAAGTGAGGATCATGGTCCTCAGCAAGAATCCTGCTCTATATCCCACCAATGCCCCGAGCCACCACTGACAAGTCAAATTACCAGCATTATTGTTGCTTTTCTTGGATACTTCCTAAGCAGCCATTGCATATAGAAAACTGTATAGATCCCAAAAAGAGGCATGAGCCCTAAACTTATAGAGTAATTCCCATGGGTACAAATTTATTTCCAAGGTTATTTCTCAGCAAAGTGGGAGGAAAGTGTGTACTGTTTTGACAGAGTCGGGAGTGAGTGAAGTTAACTTTCACAAACCACCTTTTTATTTTTGCTGCTTTCCACTTCAGGAATTTTCCAAATTTGCATGAGGCTCAAATTAGACTGAAGTCTGGATAAAGCACAACTGTTCATTAAATCAAAAAAAGAAAGACCAAATGCCATCATCTTGGTGTTAGATATTAAGTATGACAATGCATGTGATAAAAATGAAAAATAATCTCAAGATTCTAAACTGTTATTTGGCTTTTTGAAACTCTTTTTCTATTTATTTATTTATTTGTCTGTTTGTTTTTAGAAACAGGGTCTTGCTCTGTTGCCCAGGCTGGAGTACAGTAGTACAATCATAGCTCACTGTAGTCTCCAACTCCTGGGCTCCAGTGATCCTCTTGTCTTGGCCTCCAAGTAGCTGGGACTACAAGCAACACACCACCATTCTTGGATAATTTACTTTGGTTTTTTTTGTACAGATGGGAGTCTTGCTATGTTGCCCAGGCTGGTCCCAAGTTATCCTTCTGCCCAGTCTCCTAAAGTGCTGGAATTACAGGTGTGAATAATCACGCCAGGTTCTCAAACTATTACTTGTTAAACATTCACCTTGAATGAAGTCTAATTGTAAAAATATAGCTGCTAAAAATACATTGTTAATGTTCTATGTCCAGTTTAGAGGTATTTTACAAGAGGGGAAAATGTTCAGTTCTCAACAGACATTTTACAAGATGGGAAAGCAGAAGTGACCAACAAACAAAAGATACACAACCTCATTTATGATTACAGAAATGCAGTTTATGAAACAATGAGATATAAGAATTATGAGAAAATTATTCTCAAATAACTATTGAGAATGTACCATTTTAGGAAGGGCAATTTGGCCATACGTATATTAAAATTTAAAGCACATAGACTTTTTTCTCCTGTAATTCCACTGCTATAGACATACTTTACAAAAGTATATATACAAAATTATGTTTACAAAGATCTTTGCTTAAGTATTTTTTCAACAACCTACATATTCTTCGACAGGGAACTAATTAAATAAGCAGTAAACTGTTATAAACCATATTAAAAACTATTATATAGGAATTTAGAGGATTAAATTAGATGTTTATGTACTGTTATCAAATGATAACCCAGATATATTAAATAGAAAAATAAGGTATAGAATAATATGTGTAGCATGATCCAATTTATGAAAAAATTACAATTATATACATAGTTCTATATGCAGATACATTCTCTGGAAGGGTATACAAGAAACCATTAATAGTAGAAACTGGGAATTTAAAAAGATCAGCTTTACTTTTCGCTTTATAGCTTCTGTATTCTCTGAACGTTTAGAATTTTTGCCTTTAATCATCTACTACTTTTTTTTTTTTAATCTCTTAGCACTAATAGGCTTGTTTCAATTTTCTGGAAAATTCATTTGTGTGAAACATCCAAGAACCTAAAAATACCTTATGTATCAAAAAAATTAAATTATACAGCACTGACTGTATATATGTAAAATCTGTATCCTAGAATCAGTCAGAACTCCATTCACTTACTGAGACAGATAACAAAGAAGGAATTGTTTTCATACATCATTTTTATTTTGAAAGTGAATTTGACCTTCCAGGATATATTTATTCATACCTTGATATCATTTCAATAATTAGAAAAGACTTCATGTCATAAGATCTTATATCAGGCAAATATTAAGCACAATACTGTGAGCACTTAAATTCCTCCAGAACATTCATTCATAAGGGGATCTCTGGCCTCAGGTTCAAGAGTCCAAAGATGTAACACTGAGGAAATGGCAGGCAAGCATATTTTTATGTGTGAAAGCACTGTGTAAATAATAGCTATGTAGACTGTTAGTGTATTTTGTTGGAGCTGCCGACTTACCTGATCTCATTAAGCCTCAGATTGGTCATAGGGTAACAACTTGAACTACCTACATTCTTACATTACAATTAACAGACAAGCCCTCAAAGTACTAGACTGATGTTGCAACTTTAATTTCCTTCTCTCACTTTTGGCAGATCCAATACACAGGACAAATTCTCCATGATATTTCTTTTAGGTGTGTTTATGTAGGTTCTTTTTAATAGACCTCGGGTGCATAAATAATTACATCTTGGATTATTAATTAACATGCATGGCACCTCTTCTACTTCATTTTTTAAGATTTTAATAATATAACAAATCCTATGAACCCATCACTCAACCCAAGAACTGAAACTATACGAATAATTCATACTACCTTTGTACTCCTTTCTTTCTTTTTTTTCTTTATGTCAATAGCTTTCAGGGGTACAAATGGTTTTTGGTCTGGGCAATATAGCAAGATCCCCATCTCTTCACCCCCCACTTGTGCACATCGTATCCGATGGGTGATTTGCCATCACTCCAACCCTTCCCCACTCCGCCTTCTGAGTCTCAGGTGTCCATTATTCCATTCTCTATGTCTTTGCGGACTCTTAGCTTAGCTCCCACTTATAAGTGAGAACGTAGCGTTTGTTTTCTGTTCACTTCAGGTGATATTCTCCAATTCCATCCAAGTTGCTGCAAAAGACATTATTTCATTCTTTTTGATAGCTGAATAGTATTCCACAGTGTACATATACCACATTTTCATAATCTATTGTTTGGTTGAGGAGCATTTAGGTTGATTCCACAACTTTGCAATTGTGAATTGTGTTGCAATGAACATGTGAGTGCATGTGTGTTTTTCATATAATGACCTCTGTCCCTTTGGGTAGGTACCTAGTAATGGGATTGCTGGATCAAATGGTAGATCTACTTTTAGTTGTTTGAGAAATCTCCATGCCAATTTCCATAGAGTTTGTACTAATTCATACTCCCATCAACAGTGTATAAACATTTCCTTTTCTCTACATCCATGCCAACATCTGTTGTTTTTTGTTTTTTTAACGATGACCATTCTGACTGGTGTAAAGTTATAGCTCATGGTTTTGTTTTGCAACTCCCTGATGATTTGTGATGTTGAGCATTTTTTCATATGTTTGCTAGCCATCTATCTTCTTTTGAGAGATGTCTGTTCATGTCATTTGTTCACTTTTTAATGGGATTATTTGCTTTTTTCTTATTGATTTGTTTGAGTTCTTCATAGATTTTGGATATTAGTGCTTTGTCAGATGTATCGTTTGTGAATATCTTTTCCTATTCTGTAGGCTGCCTATTTGCTCTGTTGATTATTTATTTTGCTGTGCAAAACCTTTTTAGTTTATTTAAGTCCCACTTAATTTATTTTTGTTTTTGTTGCATTTATTTTGGGGGCTTTAGTCATAAATTGTTTGCCTAGGCTGATGTCCAGAAGAGTTTTTCTTAAGTTTTCTTCCAGGATTTTTATGGTTTCAAGTCTCACATTTAAGTCTTTGCACCATCTCAAGTTAATTTTTGTATCTGGGGAGAGATAGGGATCAGGTTCTATTTCTCTGCATGTAGCTATCCAATTTTGCCAGCACCATTTGTTGAATAGGGCACCCTTTCCCCAGTGTATGTTTTTATCTGCTTTGTCAAAGCTCAATTGGTTGTAGGTATTTGGGTTTATTTCTGGATTTCTATTCTGTTCCATTGGTCCATGTGTTTGCTCTTGTGCCAGTACCAGGCTGTTTTGGTTACTACATCTTTGTAGTGAATTTGAAGTCAGGTAATGTGATGTTTCCAGCTTTGTTCTTTTTGCTTAGGATTGTTTTTAGGATTGTTTTTTCTAATTCTGTGAAAAATGACTTTGTTCATTTGATAGGGATTGCATTGAATCTGTAGATTACTTTGTGTAATATGGTCATTTTAACAATGCTGATGCTTCCAATCCATGAGCATAGGGTGTTTCTCCATTTGTTTTTGTCCTTTACAATGTCTTTCATCAGAGTTTTGTAGTTCTCCTTGGAGAGATCTTTGCCTTCTTGGTTAAATATACTGTATTCCTAGGTATTTTCACTTTTTGGCTGCTATTGTAAACAAAATTGAATTCTTAATTTGATCCTCAGCTTGGTCGCTAATGGTGTGTAGCAGTGCTACTGATTTGTGTGTTGATTTTGTATCCTGAAACTTTACTGAATTCATTTATCAGGTCCAGGAGTCTTTTGATGGAGTCTTTAGGATTCTCTAGATACAAGATAATATCATTGGCATACAGTGATAATTTGACTTCTTTTCTAGATTTGATACCCTTTATTTCTTTTTCTTGGCTGATTGTTCTGGCTAGGACATCCGGTACTATGTTGCATAGGAGTGGTGAACGTGGGCATCCTTGTCTTGCTCCAGTTCTTAGAGTTAATGCGTCCGTCTCTGTTCAGAATGAATTGGCTGTGGGTTTATCATATATGGCTTTTTATTACTTTGAGAAATGTTTCCTCTATGCCTATTTTGCTGAGAGTTTTTATCATGAAGGGATGCTGGATTTTATCAAATGCTTTTTCTGCACCTATTGAAATGATCATATGATTTTTGTTTTTAATTCTGTTTATGTAGTGGGTCATGTTTATGGACTTGTGTATTGAACCACTGTGTATCCCTGGGATAAAACCCACTTGGTTATGGTGTATTATTATTATTGCTATTATTTTAATGTACTGTTGAATTTGGTTTGCTAATGTTTTGTTAAGGATTTTCATGTCTATGTTCATAAGGGATATTGGTCTGTAGTTTTTTGTTGTTGTTGTTGTGCCTTTTCTTGGCTTTGGTATCAGAGTGATATTGGCATTGTAGAATGAGTTAGGAAGGATTCCCTCCTGTTCAATCTTGTGAAATAGCTTCTGTAAAATTGGTACCAGCTATTCTTTGATGTTCTGGTAGAATTCAGCTGTGAAGTCATCCAGTCCTGGGGTTTTTTGTTGTTGTTGTAAGACTTCTAATTACTATTTCAATCTCGCTACTCATTACTGGTCTGTTCAGAGTTTCTATTTTTTCCTGATTCAAGGTTGGAGGGGTTTTTTCAATAATTTATTCATGACTTCTAGATTGTCCAGTTTGTTTGCAAAGAGGTGTTCATAATAATCTTGTATGATCTTTTGAATTTCTGTCATATCAGTTGCAATGTCTCCATTTTCATTTCTGATTGAGCTAATTTGAATTTTCTCTCTTTGTTTCTTAATCTAGCTAGTGGTCTTTCAGTTTTGTTTCTTTTCAAAAAGCCAGCTTTTCATTTCATTGATCCTTTGTGTTGTTTTTTATTTCAATTTCATTTAGTTCTATGCTGATCTTCATTATTTCTTTCCTTCTGCTAGACTTTGGTTTGATTTGTCCGTGTTTTTCTAGTTTCCTAAGGTGTGATGTTGGGTTGTTGATATGTGATATTTTAGTCTTATTAATGTAGGCCTTAATTGCTATAAATTTTCCTCTAATCACAGCTTTGGTTGGGTCCCCAAGGTTTTGATAATTTGTTTCATTGCTGCCATTGGTTTCAAGAAATTTTTAAATTTCCATCTTGATTTCATGGTTGACCCAAGCATCATTCAGAAGCAGATTGTTTAACTTCCATGCTTTTGTTTGGTTTCATGAGTTCTTTTTAAAGGTAATTTCTAGTTTTATTCTACTGTGGTCTAAGAAAATGCCTGATATGATTTCAGTTGTTTTGCATTTATTGAGATTTGATTTGTAGCCTATCATATGGTCTATCTTGGCGAATGTTCCATGTGCTGATGACAAAAATGTATACTCTATAGTTTTGGAGTATAAAGTTCTGTAGATATCTGCTAGTTCCATTTGCTCTAGGGTCCATTTATCCCCCTTTTTTTTTTATTCTCTCCCTTAATGATCTGTCTATTGCTGTAAGTGGAGTGTTGAAGTCTCCCACTATTATTATATTGTTGTCTATCTCTTTTTTAGGTTTAGTATAATTTGTCTTATAAAGCTGGGGGTTCTGGTGGCATATATATTTTAAATTGTCATAGCTTCTTCTCATTGAATGATCCCTTTATCACTATATGATAACCATCTTTGTCTTTTTTCTGTTGTTAAAGTCTGTTTTATCTGATATGAGAATGGTTACTCCTGCTCTTTCTTGGTTTCATTTAGATGGACTGTCCACCTCCCCCCCCACCGCCCCCGCCTTACCTTGAGTCTATAGGAGTCTTTTGTGTTAAGTGGGTCTCTTGGAGAAAGCAGACATTTGGGTGGTATTATTTTTGTCCATTTTTCCAGTCTATATATTTTTAGTGGGGAATTGAGGTCATTTACAGTTGAAGTTAATAATTATATGTAAGGTACTATTCCATTCATCATATTGGTTGTTATCTGGTTATTGTATTTATTTGTTTGTTTGTTTTCTCTGTTGTGTTGGTGTTCCATAAGGCTTGTGAGCTTCATGGTTGCTAGCATTTTACTACTGCTGTATTTCAAAGTTTTGTTTCAGTATTTAGAACTCCTTTGTGTATTTCTTATAGAGTTGGCCTAATGGTATCAAATTCCCTCAGTGTTTGCTTGTCTGAGAAAGACTTAATTTCTCCTTTATTTAAGAAACTTCATTTTGTGTTATAAAAAATCCTTGGCTGACTGTCATTGTTTGAGGAGATTGACGATGGGGACCCAATCTCTTCTGGCTTGTAGGGTTTCTGCTGAGAAGTCTGCTGTTAGTCTGATAGATCTACCTTTGTAAGTTATTTGATGTTTTTGTTTTACTGCTCTTAAAATTCTTTCCTTCACATTAACTTTGCATAACCATATGATTATATGCATTGTGGTTGACCTTTTTGCAATGAATCATCTGAGGTTATTTGGGCTTCTCATATGTGAATGTTTAAATCTCTGGCAAGGCCTGGGAAGTTTTCCTCCATTTATTCTCTCAAATAGGTTTTCCAAACCTGTTGCTTTCTCTTCTTTCTCAGGAACACCTACGACTTAAGTTTAGATGTCTTACATAATCTCACATTTCTTGGAGATCTTATTCCATTCTCTTGATTCTGTTTTCTTTTTTTCTTTTTTTTTATTTTTTTGTTGTGAAAGTCTTTAAGAAAAAAATTTAGTGAACAAAAAATTTAACAAGTTTCACTTAGCAAAATACACCCAAAAGGAAATCACAGTACAAAGAAAGTCAAAGCCTCACCAATTCCTACAGTATTAGTATTGTGTCTCAAAACTAACTTTTAAAAAGTTTTAGCTTAACCTAAAGGATCTTAAATGAAAATATAGACTGGAATGAACAAACATGAGATATATTTCTTTGAATTAGGGAGATAGCGCCTTTGAATTTTCCAAAAAGCCCGTCTCCCCAGTGTTCACTGTGATGTGGTGTAAAAGACTCACACTTAACATACTTAAACTACTTAAACTCGGATAACATCACCCTGAAATATGCTACCAAAATGTTAATTGAGAAAAGCTTAAAATAGTTTTAGTTTACTCAATATCACCTGCTAGAAGAAGAGTTTGCATGAGGAAACACTGAAGAGGTAATTTTTAAATCCAGATTTCGCAAACTCATGGTGCAAAATGGGTCCCACAGCTTCCTCTAGAGTTATAACTGCTTCTCACTACTTGTTGGCTGCCTGTGAAAATTTGATTGAAATAACTCAAATATTATACAGCTAGTCATATCCGTCCATGCTGATCTGACCACTGTAGCTGGCCCTGTAACAGCCACTCACTGTTTGGCTCTCCAGGCCACTATAAGTGTCCTGGGCTGCTGATATACCCACGACCTGCATCATCACCTGGCTGCTGTATGCCCCACTGCTGGGTGCTGTGGTTGAATTCAAAAAGAGTTCTATGTATCTGTGCTGCATGTTGACTCTGTCTTTAGACATAGCTGCCACAGCTTCTTCATGAGTAGCAAACTCAACATCTGCTTCGCCCATCACTCCTCTATCTGGGCTAATCTCAATATGAACTCGCACAGGGTTGAATGGAGAGAAGTTGTAGATGTTGTTCTCGATAGCTTTGTGTGGCAGCTCCCTCATGTGGACACAGTGGCTGGTGGTGCTCTGCACTGTGAACTTGCTGTCTCCATATCTGTGGTCATACATTCCAGAGAGACAATAAATGAAGTCTCTCCCAAACAGGTTGGTGGTGAAGCCATAGCTGTCACTGAGGCCACTGTACTTTTCATAGCCCCTGTAGTCATTGCTACAGGCACCGGGCTGCATCCTATCTAGGCTTGCTTGCTTCACAATGTCTATGTACCTCCTGGCTGTGCCAGGCTGATCAAAGGGTCCTGGCCACTGCACAGACATGAACTTCAGAGGGGATACAAGTATGACCTGACTTCCTCCTGACTGCTCTTGAAACCTCAATATACCTGTGCTCTATCCTCTTCTTGTGCTTCCCTAGAGCCTTCTCAAATAACTCCTGTGAGGCAAACTGCACGAAAGCCTCCCTATAATCTTGCCCTTGGGGTTCACAGGCAATGTGATCTGTTTGGCACAATTTCCAACCCTAAGAAGAACTGAACAATTTCTTCCTTTGTGCATCCAAATGGGAGTCTTGGAAGTCACATGAAGCCATCTTGGCACTGTTGGGATTACTGTGCTTCAACACCCAATCTATCTCAATTCTGTGGGACTTGAACACCTCGATGCATTGGTGTCCCATGCTTTCCCTGTCTTATTTCATAGTCATTTTGACATCATCTTCTGATTCATGTTTAACAAAGGCCTCATCACTCTGGCTACCCTCTCTAGTATAGATGAAATGGACACCAGCAGCCCCATCGTGAATTGTGCAGTCGGAGAGGAAGTTCTGCACATCCTCAATAGAGCAGGACCAGAGCAGGCCACGGAGCTTGACCACAAAGCCCTTACCTCCCTTGGGGCCTGGCATTATGGATACTTGACAGGGCAGATGTTAGACGAGTTTGGGCACAGCTTTTTTTGTGGCTTAAAACAACTGCAGATGCCTTCAGTGGGACACACTTCTGGTAAGAAGTGAATTGTCCACAGGGGAGAGCAGGACTGATTTCTATTTCTATCAAGCAAGTGCAGCTTATAGTCAAAGGCCCCCAGATTCCACTCAAAGCTTAACAATGCAAAGGGCTCTGGAGAAAGCCCAGGTGCATCTTCTTTTTGTTCCTAACCCCCACTGGGGTCAGGCTGTCGGGACCCAGGTGGTGCAGTGTCTGGAGTCCAGGAAGCAAAGGTAGCATGATAAGAGGCCAGCAGGCTGACGTGGGTCATTGGGTGCAGAGGAGAAAGTGTTACCGCCGCCTGCCAAGAAGTCACCAATGGGAAACACGTGCCTCTACAAGCAGGAGACCAACACTACAACCGGCACTCAGCCAATTCTTTTTTCTTTACTGTTGCCTGCTTGGGTTAATTCAAAGGCCTTGTCTTCAAGTTCTAAGGTCCTTTTTTCTGATTGTTCTAGTCTACTGTGAAAACTTTCCACTGCATTTTGAACTTCCCTTAATGAATCATTTCTAGATTTTTAGCTTTTTTTTTTTTAGGTGTCTATATCTTTGAAGAATTTTTCATCCATGTCTTGAATAGTTTTTTTTAAATAACAAATTTATTAAGATAGAATTCCCATACCATCCAGTTCATCTACTTAAAGCAATCGATTATGAGTATATTGAGTTGTGTGATCATCACTTGAATAGTTTTTAAAATTTCTTTATGTTGGTTTTCAATTTTCTCCTGGAGCACATTGACTGATTTTATAATCAGTCTTTTGAATTCTGTTATAATTAGCCTGTTGAATTCTATGTCTGGAATTTCAAAGATTTCATTTTGGTTAGAGTCCATTGCTGAAGGGTTAGTATGGTCTTTGGGAGATATTGGGGAAGTCTGTTTTTTCATATTGTCAGAATTGTATTTCTGGCTCCTTCCCATTTGGGTAAACTGTTCTTATTGGATGTTGGCAGGAGGCTGATGTAGGCATAGTAGCGTTCCCTTCATCATATATAGCCTTGGTGTGGTGAGTTTCTTGGCTACCAGCTGTAGCAGTCCTGTACTGGGTACATGCGCTAGCTCATGGCATCCTGAGTGGCCAGGAAAGCGGTGTTAGCTGGGGTCTGGAAATAGGCCTTCCCTAAAGCTTAGGTATAATAACTGATGTGGTGGACTGTGCTGTTGGCCTCTGGCCAGGAGGTAGTGCTTGTGGGAGAAAGCCAACTGCAATGATGGCTGTGAGGTTTCACCTTGGTAAGAATTGCTCCAAGGAAATGCCCGGCCAACCTAGGTGGAAGGTGAGGCTCTGGGGATTACTCTGTTTTGAGCCTTTGAGGGGAGTTTGGGGGAGAGAAGCTCAAGCATCCCACAGTTGTGCACTCTTGGCTACTCTAGTGTAGATGAGAAGGGAGTCCTGAACCACTGGAGTAACACTGTCGTGCAGGGCAGGCACAGAAGAATTCACACAGAGAGCGAGAGGCTGCTGTGGCATTGTGTCCCACCTGGCTTCCTGCCTTAGTCTCAGGTTGTTTCCCTTTTGAATGTCAAAGTGCAGCTGGCCTCAGGGCCTCAGGTGTTCTCACAGCAGTCTTCCCCAGCCAGGACCTGGCTGCTGCTGTGGAGTTTGCCCTTGAGGCCTGTTCACTCCTTGGGGCCTGTCCCCACCCAGGCCAGCTAGAAAGCAGATGCCAGCAAGGGTTGAGTTCTTGGAATATGGCAGCTGGAGCAGCACCACTCCATGTGGGTTTCGGCAGAGCACAACTGTGGGTAAGGCAGTTTCCCTGGAGGCACAGGAGTCACACAAGGCTCAGGGTGCCCTCCAAGTCCACAGCAGGAGCACAGAACTTGTGAATTCCCCTCACTCACCTTTCCCACTGCATCTGGGGGAAGCTGGTGGTCTGTGATCCAGGTGAGAGTCTAGTTAGTTCTAGCTCAGGTCAATGGATTTTTCTCTTCTTTGCACTATGTGATTATTATCCCTTTTTATGATGAGTCGTGGGGTTGGTTCTAGTCTCGTTCCTCTCTGCTAGTCTTGTTCCTCTACAGCTCTCTCTGCCTTGGTTTACCCCAAAGGAGAAACACACTCTAGCTGCCTCACATTGGCCATCTTAATCCAGAATCCTTTTTAAATTTTATTTTATTTGAGAGTTGTGGGGTATAAGTGAAACTTTACTACATAAGAAAGTTGCTTGCAGGTGAAGTTTGGGCATCTAGCTGGCCTACCCTCCCCAAAAGTGGACCAGGTACCCAGTGTATTGCCACATGCCCCCTCCCTCCTCTCTCCCTTCCGCCCTCAGCAGTGTCCAGCATCTGCCAATCCCACCCTTGTGCTCTTGTGAACCAGTGATCAGGACCCATCCTTACCAGTGTTAGGTGGCATCTCATTGTATTTTGAGTGAGAACATGCGATATTCAGTTCTTTGTTTCGGTGATAGTTCGCTTAGTGTAATGGTCTCCAGCTGCATCCATGTTACTGTGAAGAGCATAATTTTGTTCTTCTTTATGGCTACGTAATATTCCATCGTGTATATGTACCACATTTTCTTTATCCAGTTCAGTCTCAATGGACTTCTGGGTTGGTTCCATGTTTTTGCTACTATGAAAAGTGCTACAATAAATATGCGGTTTTTTGTAGGTGTCTTTTTTGTAGGGTGACTTACGTTTCTCTGGGTATATTTCCAGAAGAGGGATTGCTGGATCATATGGAAGCTTGGTTTTTATTTTTTTGAGAAATCACCACACTGCTTTCCACAAAAGTTGAACTAGCTTGCTTTCCCTAGTTTAATGATGTAGGAGCATTACCTTTTCTCCTCAACCATACCAGCACCGGTTGTTTTTTGACTTATTAATCATGGCCATACTTACCAGTATTAGGTGGTATCTCATTGTATTTTGATTTCCATTTCTCTGATTAATAGTGAGGTTGAGCATTTTTTCATGTGTTTGTTGGCTGTTTGCATGTCTTCCTTTGAGAAGTGTCAGTTCATGTCCTTTGCCCACTTTTTAATGGGGTTTGTACTCCTTTTTTATCTCTTCTTCTAATTGTAACAAAATTGTATCCTATATTTTATGTTTATCTATCTTTACTTTTTTGTGTGTGAGTTGAAGTCTCACTCCATCGCCCAGGTTGGAGAGCAGTGGCACGCTCACAGCTACCCCAGTGTAGACCTGCTAGGCTCCAGCGATTCTTCCGCTTCAGCCTTCCAAGTAGCCAGAACTACAGGCAAGTGCTACCACACCCGGCTAATATTTTTTTTAATCTTTTGTAGAGATGAGGTCTTGCCAAGTTGCCCAGACTGGACTTGAACCCGCAGACTCAGGCAATCCACTCACCTCGGCCTCCTAAAGTGCTGGGATTACAGGCCGAGCCACTGAGCCCAGCCCTGTCTTTGCTTTTTGTTTTATTTATTTATTTATTTATTTATTTATTTATTTATTTTTGAGTTGGAGTCTCACTCCATCTCCCAGATTGGAGTGCAGTGGCAGCTCCCGGCCACCGCAGCCTCGACCTGCTGAGCTCCAGTGATCCTTCCGCCTCTGCCTTCCAAGTAGCCAGAACTACAGGTGCTCGCTACCATACCCTGCTAATTTTTGATTTATTGTAGAGACAAGGTCTTGCCAAGTTGCCCAGGTGGGTCTCGAACCCGCGGGTTCAGGCAATCCACTTGCCTCAGCCTCCCAAAGTGCTGGGATTACAGACTGAGCCACTGAGCCCGGCCTTGTCTTTGCTTTTTAAATACTCTCATCAAGGATATATCATTGTATATTAAGTTAAAATAGAAGAATTAAGCAGAATGAATTCTTTCATTCACCATTACCATTACAAGGACTTTGCATTAAATGCTCTGGGAAATACAGGGATGCCTGAGATAGTGCACCATATTTGGCACTCAATATATTTTTGTTATACTGGATCTAGTAGAGAAATTTATCAACCACATATTTTATGATTGCATCCTTAAATAAGCAAGAGATCTCTTGGAATTTGAGCAGAATAAAGAGATATGATGCAATCAACTCCTTAGCCTTCAACCTAGGGCCAGTGTGTAAAGCAGGTAGCTTCCCTACCGCCAGTCCCCTCCTTTTTCCTTTCTGCAACTTCTTCTTATTTGACATAAAATTTCTACTCCAACTGTCTCATACATGTTGACAGATCCATCTCCCGTAAGTACAGGTCTTATCATGTCTTTCTCTACCCAGTATAGAAAACTGTAATGACTCCTAAGTCATACCTAAATCCATACCTTGGCATTCAAAGATCTTTGAGATCTGATCCTAACCAATCTTTCCTGTCAAACTGATTTGCTACTCCTTAGGTATGCCTCTCATTTTAACCAGTGCAAGACCTTGTGCTTCTATTTGCCAAAATGAAACCGGTGGATCTGCAGCATCAGTTTTACCTGGGAGTGTGTAAGAACTGTAAGATCTCAGCCCCCTCCCAGACTTATCAAATTGGAATCTGCATTTTAACAATATTTTTGGGTGATGCACATACATGGTAACTTTTGAGAATCACCATAAAACTATCAGTGCTTTTCCATGGTATTGAGTGGCTGTTATTATCATTATTTATTTCCCTACAGAATATATGAGCACTTACAAAGCAAATGTTATCCAAATCATATTCCTAAGATATGCAATCCAGCCCTCAAAAACAAAGTACACTGAGTGGATACTAAGCACATATCTCTATATTGACTAATTTTGCTCCAGATCTGCAGCACAAAGGTAACTAAAATCACAATCTTTCACTCTACTGTCTGAAAAATCAGGCCCAACAGACATAACATTCCCAGAAACACACATGGACATACACACAGGGTCTTTCATAGATAGAATTTTTAGCAGGAAAGCAAATTGCAAAAGAAAGTGATGTTAAAGCCTACCATGAAAAACAAAGCTGTTTTTGGATCAACTGAACAATCACTCTAAGTTTCCTTTAAACTAATATTGAGTAGCTAGAT
The DNA here is from genome assembly GCF_000164805.1 of Carlito syrichta. NCBI lineage: Eukaryota > Metazoa > Chordata > Mammalia > Primates > Tarsiidae > Carlito > Carlito syrichta. The sequence continues at coordinate 781,161 of NW_007248921.1, forward strand.
CCACTCCGACTCCAAGTTTATTTGGGGCTCTAATATTCAATGATTTATGGCTTTAGGGGATGTCACTCTTGCACTGTCCCAGAAGTAGCTGAAAGAACCAGGGACAGCCCTGAGATTAAGTGTGAAGCTGCAAAGCCTGACTTCCTCTTTCAGTACTCTCTAAACCCCAGTTTCTCTATACCCCTCAAAAAGCTCCTGCTCTCATGTGTATATACTACCATGACTCTACTCCCAATTTTTTGTTACTTCAAACTGTTCCTTGCCTCCATGAGCTTATCACTCTTCCACTTCTCTCCCCTGTTCTCTGGCTCAGCTTCTCAGTATCTCACAGTGCCAAAAGTGGCAATGAGCTAAATTAAACTGCACTAATAGAAGAGAGGGAAGAAAGACATACTGTTAACCTGTCCTAATCATCCTCTTTTCCACCCCTCCCCCTTGCATAATTCTTTAGTGACTTTCTTGAGAGAACTGAAGTGGGATATCACTATTCACATTCTGTAGTGAGGGAGCTGGACATTATGAGATTTTTCCCTTTGAGTATCCTAAATATCTTTAAGATATTTAAGGGTCTGTGGCACACTTCCAGTTCTGCCTCTGCAAGGCCTCTAATGTGAGTCTTTGGGACTTCGACCCAAAGCTATTTCATATCCAAAAAATGGAATCAACACAGTTACCATACATCTCTCTCATATACTGAAAGGAGCTTTTTACACACTGTCCAGTTCAATTAACTTCAGCACCACTTACATTTTCTTATACATCAAGCAATAAAAATTCTCAGAGTTTAGTTTCCAACCCAGGGTTCTGGGTATGAGGTTATTGGTGGTCATCTCTGTTCACATCCTTACAAAGGTCCTGCCTAAACTCAAAGGCTGTTATAAAATAGAACTTCAGGCTTTTCATTAGCACCTTGGTCCCCTTTTCCCCTATTTCTCAAGAAGTACACATAGTGAGATTTATTCACACAGGCCAAGAAAGCACACTTTTTATAGCAGAGGTTAAGAGCTCTCTACTCTAGGGATGAACTGTGTGAATTTTAGTTCTGGTTGCATCACTTACTGGGTATGTGATTTGGGGCAATTTGTATAACCTCTCTATGCTTGTTTCCTTATTGTAAAATCAGAATAATTATATCCTACATCTTGGGGTTATTGTAAAGAGTGAGTGAGATTATGTATATAAAGTGGTTAGTAAAGTACCTGGGTGATTAACTTCATTTTACAGTTATTAAAATCAAGCCCAGAGAGGGTTGTTGTGGGTTTTTTTTCTTTTTTCTTTTTTTTAATTTGCAAAGCCAGCTTAATGCTACTGATTCTCCTCTCTAGGACTCTTCTATTTACACATTTACACATAACTCAGCACTATTTACACATATTTACACAAACTCAGCACTATTTACACATATTTACACAAACTCTTCTATTTACACATTTACACATAACTCAGCACTACATGGACAGCAGCACATGCTGCTGTCCATGTAGTGGGTAACCTGACTCCCAGCTAATGACAGTATAAGGTCTTAGCTGTCCTTGTGCACAGAGTATTATTCCTGGCAATAACTCTGCATGTGTGTGTTGGGCAAACAGAAATGCAACAACCCCTACTAAAAATTAGCATGATCTCATCAACAAGGGTACCTGCATAATGAACATTTGTATACCTAACCCTGAAGTGTACCTCACATATTTAAAATTAAAAATTAAAATAAATAATAATAAAAATTAGCACAATCTTGTAACATAAAAATTTATGTACTAAAGTCACTGACATAAAAAAGGACAAACATCTTTCTATTTTAGGTTAAATATCAAGGAAATTAAAGCTTTAGGGTTAACTATCAAAGTGTCTTCTTCATTCAGCAGGATGTAAAAGACATTAAAAGGGATTTAATCTCTCCATCTCCCAGATGACTTTTTTGCTTCCAAATGCCACCACTGGAGAGGGTATCATCAGGGTGAAAACAATGGTTTTTCCTATTTAAAGACAAATGAAGGGGTGAAATGTGTTCATGAAGAAATTTGTGCCTTTGTCTGAACCAGTTTATCAGAGGATTTGAATAAATCAAGTCAGTGTTGACGTGGGCTTCAGAAAGTGACAGGCTTTGAGGACTAGTTCTAGAGGAAGAAAACATGATGATGTGTGCGTGAGAGAAGGTTTTGGGAAGAGGGCAGACCAAACAGGAAGAGAGTTGGCCAAACTTTGTCAATTTAGCAGTTCTGCCAAGAGCTGAATTCAAAGTTGTTTATTGCTTCCAAAACAGTAAGGCTCTTAATTCCAGGCAACTTTTCTCCTGACATATCTCATCAGCATGACCACTGCAGGTATTGGAGAATGAGACCCAGGAAGTATTGTAGACCTGGAATCTGGGCCTCTCCTACCTCTGCTCCTTTGCTCTAGGACTGGTTCAGTTTCAATATTTCACCCTTAAATAAGAAAAAAGATCCTAAACCAAACTTAAACTAAATTCTCTGACAAAACAAAGTGAAAAGTAGCTTGCAATATAATTCAACTATTTTAGTTTGAACCCTAAGGCCTTAATTTTTTATAAAGAAGAATTCTACACATGTGGTCTTTTAGAACTAGTTCCTGTATTGCTGTAATTGAGGGTCTGTACCATTAACCCGGCTTAATGATTAAGAAACTACAACAAAACAAATGGGGGAAGTTTTTTCTTTAAAAGAAAGAGATGGCTCTTGGAACATTTGCTTTTGGAGCCCTAAGCCTTCATGTGAGAAATCCAGCTACCCTGAGGTCACCATGCTGTGAGAAGCCCAAGCCACATGGAGAGGCCTTGGAGGATGAGATACCACGTAAGGGGAGCAGGGAGGGATCGACCAAGGAAGTGCCAAGGTGCCAGACACATGAGTGAAGCAATCATCTGGGAAATGTATTCTCTAGCCCCAACTGCCAACACTTGGATCAGAGATGAAATGCCTGGCCAGCTCTTCTTGAATTCTTGACCTAAAACATCAAGCCACAGGAGAAAGACCATATGCCCCACAAGAGCCTCCCCACTCATACCACCCCACCACACCCACCCCCTCAGTGGGCAAGAGTTCTAAGACACATCCCAGTTGTTTTCAACTCCACTAGGATCTCAGCATCAAGGGAGGAAGTAGTAACATTTATAACTCATGACCAGGCATCACATCCTTTGATAGAGAAACTGTCTGAGAAAGATCATGAGCAGTGTGAACCTCGACAATAAGAAAACAAGTACAGTAAGGGTTCAGCTCACAGAAATTTCTATAGTGAGTCAAAGTTTGTATGCTGGTTAGAGTGTAGTAACTATCTTTTTTTAATAACTTCATAGGGTAAATGGTTTTATGTCAAAATACTATTTAGATACTGGAAAACTATGAGAACCAGGACAGCAAATATTTTATTCTAACATGAAAAGACAGATCATTAATAACAGACAGACCTACTCCTTAGCACTGCGTAAAATCAAAAAAGACAAACCACTGACAAAGAGGCAAACTCTAAGCGTGAACAAGTAAAATTTCCAGTCATGTAGAAAACAATAATTCACCCTTCACACTAGTTTAATGTGTTGAAAAGTTTAAAAAGGTGGTTTCTTTTTCTGAAAACCAAGGGGGAGAGAGAAAGAGAAAAGAGAAGGAGAGACAAATGTGAAGGCTGCATCATAAAGAAATAATTAAAATCCACTGTTGCTAGAAAATGGTCTAGATAAACTGGGGACAAAATAGTAAGGTGTATCTTTAGAATTCCCCATGTACCAAAACCTCCTTAAGAACTTTCAAAAACCATCATCAAAATACTCAATTGAAAAAAAAATTCAGTTGATGCCAAATATCATCTTCTCTTTGAACAGCTTGAGTATGTCTACCAGACAGATTCATTTATTTTTGCAGGGATTGACACTACAGTCACAGTGATGACAATGGGCTGAAACAGTAGACCACAGAAAACAGAAAACTGGATTTGTTCAGAAAGTGACGGAAACTGTCAAATATATACACAACTCACAACTTCTTTTATGATTTAATTCATGTACCTTTCCTCAACTGTTTCTTTTTTCCTTCCTCTTGCTGTTAAGTGTAATAGAAAATAAAAATTAGCCAAGTGTGGTGACATGAGCCTATAGTTTCAACTACTCTAGAAGCTGAGATGAGAGAATTGCTTCATCCCAGAAGTTTAAGGCTATAGTGTGCTACAATTATGTCTGTGCATAGCCACTGCACTCCAGTCTGGACATCATGGAAAGATTCAATCTCTAAAAAAAAATTAAAAATTAAAAGAATTAATTTAATTAAATACAAATATCTTTCACAATATCTGTTACTTTGTGGACACTCTGAATTAATTATCTTTATGTGAATAAAGCTGTTACCAAGTAGGAGATAAATAAATATTTAAAATAAACACTAAGTCATAAAATAGGCAAACATTCAAAAATAAATAAACTCCACCAAATCAAATAACTTAAGTAACATTTAAAAAGAAGACATCAAGCTTAGCTGAATGTGTGAATTTATTCCCCCAATGTGACATTTAAAAACACTTATAATACAGTACATTGCTAAACCTGCCGTACCTCACACTTCTTTTCCCCCCTTTTTTTCCAGATGAAGCTACTATCCGATTCTGCAGCTATTCACTCTTAAATAGATCTAATGATCTAGTTTGCAGACCACAGAACCTGCATAATATCCATGAAGCTAATATCTCTACAGACATCCTAGCTATTCAAGCAATAAGGATATCAGCATTGTTCATTTGTATGATCTCTATGTATCTTGTCATCTTTCCAGGGTAAGACTGCCAAGGTCTTGGACTCTTCATTTGGTAGAGTCTAATTCTGTTCTCCCACAAAGAGCTAGGGTTACACTCAGCAAAGGTTACCATTTACGTGAGACATGAAGCCTGCTAGCATAACTCATCACCAAAGTAAAATCTCTGTCTATTTTTTCCCTCAAGGACATCCCCAGTGCTACCTAAAATCAGGAAGGAACACTTCAGGACAGGTCACATGTAGGACCTGCACGTACTGTGAATCACATTTTCATTTTTATACTCTGGAGTATAGTATTTTCATAGCAGTCAAACAAAAGAGTTTTGTTTTGTTTTAGTTTCCTTTTGAAACGCCTTCTTTTCTATCCCCTGGAGGGAAATACACGGGAACCAGATTTAAAGACTACAGTGGCTTTAGCAAGAGAACTCAATATTTAAGGGTGAGCTTTCTTTTAGAAATTATTCCTTTTCATCTTTGGTTTTATTTTATCATTTACTGAAATGAGTTCTAAAATATTTTTCACAAACAGATAATGTTTTTAATTGTTTAAGTAATTTCTAAGGCTCAGCTCATTATCTTTTCAAATCTCTATATTCTGGAGTGGCATTTTAAGCCATTGCCCTAAGTGCTTTTGCTTTTAATGCCAACATTCATCTTTCTCTTATCCTCTGATGGAAAATCATCTACACTGGTAATTCTGAAAATCAGAGACTTGGAACCATGATTAGACCCTGAGATTTTTTTTAATATTTAAAAAGAGCAAATACTAGATCTAGAAGAAACTTTAGGGACCACCTCACTTCTCATTAGATATGAGATAACTGAGACACCAAAGGTCTTGCCCAGAGTCATAATTAATTGATGACAGATCTAAAACTATAATCTAGATTTCCTTAATCTTGAATTAGCACTCTCTGCCCCCATACTCCCTGGCCTCTCTACATTTTTGTCTATTTCTACAGGATCTTCAGACATGGATTATGTAATTCAGTGACTTGCCCAAAGTAAGACACAGAGCATTTCTTGGTTACCGTTTTTTGGCTATCACTGTCTCCTTTCATTGCATGGAAGATCACAGACAGGAGATGGGAAGCGCTGCTTGGCCTCTGCACCCCATGGATTAAATGATAGCATGGGTTGCCTAGTGCCTTGCCCATGAATTTTGACTGTTAATGCTTAGAACAGGAAGCACATGGAATGTTAAGAAGCCCAGTATAAAGGCCTTTCCCTTTATAAGGATCAAATTTTCCTCTTTTTTGTTCTCAGTAGCCTAGGAACATAACATAATTTCAAGGTGTCAAAACCTGAATCCCACCCACCACCAAAACTATTCTGCTAATGTTTTCCAGCTTCTCCTTGAGATGTGGCAAGGGGCTTAGAAGAAATTTTATCCCTTTGCACCAACTGATCTTATATTTATTTATAAAGTATTAATATGTTTCTTCCAAGAAGTTCCAGAAGTCTCATATGTACGCTCTCACTTAATCCTTCTCTTCCCATGGGGGGAAGCATTTCATTTTTATCTTCCTGCCATAGTCAGAGTTTCCCTGTTATTTATAGGGTTTCTCTCCAGAGCTTGATTCTTAAAGGTTAGACTCTCTGGAAGTTACAAACATGATCAATTGAAGTCTCAACCAATATTGCTAACAAAGCAAACTCTTCATTCATTTAGCAAATGTTTTTTGAGTATCTCCTATGTGCCTGGCACTATCATAGGGATACGAGAGTGAACAAGACAGACTAAGTCTATGACTTCATGGAGCTTATATATAAAGTAAAAGGACTGTTCCATTACCCAGTTAATTCAGAACCATAAATATACTCTATCCTAATAAAAGAAAAAAATCAATACAGTCTCAACTACTCAGACTACTATTCACAGTTTCAAATCTATCTGGTAATAAAGAGTCCATTTGCTATAGGCCTGCATGGATTGCACCAGAAGACAGGAGACTTGGATTCTAATCCAGAGTCTTCTACCAACAGACTGCACAACACTGGACAAATAACATAACTTCTCTGAACCTCACTTTTGTTATCTGAAGATGTTAGACAAGAATATCTCTCATGTCTTCTCTTGGTCAGCAATTCTAAGATTGGTTGAATTCGCCTAAGATGACTGGTGTGGTGTTCGGACTTACTGCCAAGATCAAATGAGAAGGAACCCACAGTCATATTCTGAAGCTGGCATGGAGTGAGGTTGAGGGAAATTGCACAAAGCAACATGCACCTCCTAAGAAAATGTAATATCCCCCTAAGCAATAATCTTTAAGATCAACTCTACACCTACCACTGTGTTCAACACTAGACTAAAAATTTAGGATGGGAAATATATGAAAAGATTCCTATCTTAAGGAACTTCCAAAGAAAATACTTAATAAAAAATGATTAAAAGCAAAAGTATAATCTAGAGGTTCTAAGTTCACATGAGAAGAAAATATCGAGGAGGCCTAAATTAGAAACCTCTGAGGAAAGGTAGAACCTGGATCTCCATATAAAAACCACCATCACAATAATAACAGCAATTAACATTTATTGAGTGCTTAATATACACATATATCATACATAAATTAAGTGCTTTTGGAGGCTATCTCATTTAATCCTCAAAACAATCCTAGAAATAAACACTATTACTATCGTTGTTCTACAGATGGGGAAACAGACTTAGAGGGAAGCCTAATGTATCTAATGGTAAATACAGGCAATCTGACCCCAGAGTATTCCACACCATTTAATAGTCATGGACTGCTTTCCTCACATGTGATATAAAGGGATAAGCACTGGCATAGAGTTTAGTGCTCTATAAATGTTACATACTTCCCTTTTTTATCCATCTACCACCGCCATTCATCCCAACCCTCATCTCCAACTCACAGATATATATATACCTTACCTTTTCCAATTCTAAACATTCTTCAGATTTCAGTTGAATGTCCACCCTGGGCTGGAAGTATTCTTAGACCAGTCAAGCTTCTGTCTTCTTACCTACTTCTAGCATTTACCTCCTATAGCCTGCCGGGTGATCATGTACTATCTGAGATGTCACTGGCACTATTTAATGTCTGAAGATATTAATGTTTCTGGTGTCTTATGGTATTATTAAGATAAACCTGTATTATTATTATAATGATGCATTTTTGTACTATTGAGCTTTTCATATAATTTAACTGTGTCAACTAACTCCAAACCCCCTTGTTTTGGCATAGGTCTTGGCATAGTACAAGACTCCTGGGTCTTGGTATAATACTATGCCAAGAGGCATCAGGAAGCATTCACTGCTTCAAGAATTTCCATGTTTGTAAAGTTTTCACTTTTTAGAAAAATGGTCCAATCAAGCAAATGCAGCTAACACATAAAGGTTTTATTCTACCCTGTTTAGGGAGTCTGTAGGCTTTTTCTGTTTGTGACTAATTCTGGACATAAAAGTAATCTATGCAAGTTTACAATACCTTTATCTTGTGCATATTCACAGAGCTAAATCTAACTTCTTCTGACCTGCTAAAGAATAATACTATCTGTTTCTTTAAAATGAAAAAAGCAACTAACCAACTCTTATAAAACCAAAAGGCAGCTGGGCTCGGTGGCTCAGCCTGTAATCCCGCACCTTTGGGAGGCTGAGGTGAGTGGATTGCCTGAGCCCGCGGGTTCAAGACCCGCCTGGGCAGCGAGACCTCATCTCTACAATAAATCAAAAAATCAGCCGGGCGTGGTAGCGCGTGCCTGTAATTCCGGCTACTCGGAAGGCTGAGGCGGAAGGATCACCAGACCCAGCAGGTCGAGGCTGCGGTGGCCGGACGCGGCCACTGCACTCCAGTCTGGGTGACTGAGTGAGACTCCAACACACACACAAAAAAACAAAACCAAAAGGCAGCTTCAGTTTGGATTTATTTTAATCTTATAAATTTATTATAAAGTACTGTATACGTAGTAAGGCCAGGCTGATTTCATGACTGTAATCCCAGCACTTTGGGAGGCTGAGGCAGGAGGATTGCTTGGGACTAGGAGTTGAACAGCCTAAGCGATATTGTGAGACCCTGTCTCTACAAAAGATTTTTTTAAAATTAGGTAGGCATGATATGCACACCTGTAGTCTCAGCTATTTGGTGGGCCCAAAGGTGTGGAGACTGCAGTGAGGCAAGATCAAGCTACTGCACTCTAGTCTAGGCAACAGAGCAAGATCCTGTCTCTAAAAAAAACTATATGGATAGAAAAGAGTAAACATGGAGATTGGATTAAGGTGGCCAATGTGAGGCAGCTGGAGTGAGTTTCTCCAACAGAGTAAACTAAGATAGTTTCCTCAGCACCCAGAGCAGAAGAGGACCAGAGTCATGCCCCACAACTCTTCAAAGGAGTGAAAATAACCATAAAGAAGAGAAAAAAATACATCTACCTGGGATGGAACTGGTCAGACTCTTGTCTGCATCACCACAGTCCACTGGCAGCCTCCAGACACAGTAGAAAAGGTAAGTGAGGAGTCCCCTGAGCCCTGCAGAATCCCAATCCCCCATAGGAGACTGCCTTACCCATGTGCTCTGCAGAAGCTGATGTGGAATGGTGTAGGGAAAAAGGAAGCCTTGAGCAGCACCAGTCATCATTTCCCAGGAACTCAACACTCAATACATGCAGCTACTTTCTATAATAGCCAGCTGGGAGGGGATGGGTTCCTAGGGCAAACTTCGAGGCTGCAGACAGTGCCCAGCTGAGGTGGGTTGGCCTGTGAACACCTGAGGTCCTGAAGCCAGCTGTACTCTGACATTCACAAGGAAAACAGTCTAAGGAAAATGCAAGGCAAATACCATGAAGCTAGGGTTGAACAGTTGGGAATTATTGCCATAGTAACCTCTCACTCCCCAAGTAAACTCTTCTGTGCCCTCCTTGCACAACAGTGTAACTCCAGTGGAATAGGACTTCCTTCTAATCCACACTAAAGTAGCCAAGAGTATACAATTGTGGGGTGCTTGAGCTCCTTGAAGCCTCAAAACAGAGAATGTGGGTAATCCCCAGAGCCTTGCCCTCCATCTATGTTGGCTGGGTTCTTCCTTGGAGCAATACTCACCAAAGGGAAACCCCACAGGCACCATTGCAGCTGACTTTCCCCCACAATCACCACCTCCTGGCCAGTGGTCAACAGCACAGTTTACCACATTGGTTACAATGCTTCAGTTTTGCAGAAGGCTTATTTCCAGACCTCCAAGCCTACTCTGGCCACCCAGGACACCATGAGCTAATGCAGGTACCCGGCACAGGACTGCTACAGCTGGCAATTGAGAAACGACCAAGGAAACACTACAGTGACTACATCAGCCCCCTGCCAACTTCAGGTAGGAAGAAATAGTCTACCCAAATGAGAAGGAACCAAAAAAATAATTCTGACAATATGAAAAATCAGAGTTTTCCAACACTACCAAAGGATCACACTAACTTTTCAGCAGTGGACCCTAATCAAAATGAAATCTTTGAAATTCCAGACACAAAGTTCAAAAGATTGATTATAAAATCGATCAATGAGCTCCAGGAGAAAATTCACAACCAACATAATAATTTTTAAAAAACTATTCAGGACATGAATGAAAATTTATCCAAATAGACACCTTAAAAAAAAAGATGAAATTCTAGAAATGAAAGAATCATTCAGGGAAGTACAGAAGACAGTGGAACATCTTAACCATAGACTAGAACAAACAAAAGAAAGGATCTAAGAACCTGAAGACAAGGCTTTTGAATTAACCCAAGCAGATAACTATAAAGAAAAAAGAATCTAGAGAACAGAACAAAGTCTTCAAGAAATGTGGGCTTGTGTAAAATGTCCAAACCTAAAAGCATAGGTGTTACTGAGGAAGAAGAGAAAGCAACAGGCTTGGAAAAACTATTCGAGGGAATAATAAAAGAAAACTTCCCCAGCTTTCGCAGAGACCTAAAAATTCAGATACAAGAAGCCCAAAGAACCCCCAGAAGATTCATTGCAAAAAGGTCATCTCCAAGACATATAGTCATCTGTTATGCAAAATTAATGTGAAGGAAAGAATTTTAAGAACAGGGAGACAAAAGCATCAAATAACTTACAAAGGTACACCTATCAGACTAACGGCAGATCTCGCAGCAGAAACCCAACAAACCTGAAGGGACTGGGGCTCCATCTTCAATCTCCAGAAACACAATTACAGTGAAGGATTTTGTATCCTGCAAAACTAAGCTTCAAAAATAAAAGAGAAATGAAATCTTTCTCAGGAGAGCAAACACTGAGAAAATTTGTCACCACTAGACCAGCTCTAAAGGAAATACACAAAGGAGCTCTAAATATCAAAATAAAAGGTTGAAATATACCACTAGAAAAATGCTGGAAATCATGACGCTCACAGGTCTTATGGAATAGCAACACAATAGAGAAAATAAATAAACATGTATATATAATATATAAAAACCAGAAAACAACCAGTATGATGAATGGAATAGTACCCTACATATATTATTAACTCTGAATGTACATAGTCTCAATGCCCCACTAAAAAGATATAGACTGGCAGAATGGATTTTAAAAAACACATACACACATACAACCCAAATGTCTGCTGTCTCCAAGAGACCCACTTAGCACACAAAGACTCCTATCCTACAGACTCAAGGGATAGGGGAAAAATATTCCATGCAAATGGAAACCAAGAATGAGCAAGAGTAGCCATTCTCATATAAGGTAAAACAGAATTTAAACTAACAATGGAAAAAAAAGACAAAGATGGTTATTATATAATTATAAAGGGATCAATCCAACAAGAAGATGTAACAATTTAAAATATATATGTGCCTAACACCAGAGTCCCCAGCTTTATAAAACAAATTCTACTAGACCTAAATAAAAAGAGATAGGCAGCAATACAGTACTAATGGTAGACTTCAATACTCCACTGACTATAACAGGTAGATCCTTAAGGCAGAAAATCAGCAAAGAAACAATGGAGTTAAACTGGACCCTAAAGCAAATGGAACTAACAGACATCTAATCTACAGAACATACCCCCAAACTATAGAATATACATTTTTTCATCAGCACATGAAGCATTCTCAAGTTAGACCATATGATAGGCTACAAATCAAGTCTCAATAAATTCAAAACAATTGAAATCACATCAAGCACCTTCTCAGACCACAGTGGAATAAAACTAGAAATTAACTCAAAAAAGAACTCACAAAACCAAACAAAAACATGGAAGTTAAACAATCTGTTTCTGAATGATGCTTGGATCATCAAAGAAATCAAGATGAAAATTTAAAAATTACTCAAAACCAATGACAATAATGAAACAAGTTATCAAAACCTTTGTGACACAACCAAAACAGTGCTCATAGGAAAATTTATAGTACATAAGGAAGGCCTACATTAACAAGATGGAAAGATCATATATCAACAACCTAACATCACACCTTAAGCAACTAGAAAAACATGAATAAACCAAACTCAAGGCTAACAGAAGAAAAGAAATAATGAAAATCAGAGCAGAACTAAATAAAACTGAAATTTTAAAAAATAGAGAGCCAGGCTTGGTGGCTCAGTCTGTAATCCCGTGCTTTCGGAGGCTGAGGTGAGTGGATTGCCTGAGCCCGCGAGTTCGAGACCCGCCTGGGCAACTTGGTGAGACCTCATTTCTACAGTAAATCAAAAAATTAGCCAGGCGTGATAGCGCATGCCTGTAGTTCCAGCTACTTGGAAGGTTGAGGCGGAAGGATCCCCGGGAGTGTGCCACTGCACTCCAGTCTGGGTGACAGAGTGAGACTCCAACTAAAAAAAAAAAAAAAATAGAAAAGATCAATGAAGCAAAAGTTTGGTTCTTGGAAAAGATAAACAAAATTGATAGACTGTTAGCTAGATTAATTAAGAAACAAAGAGAATATTCAAATTAGCTCAATCAGAAATGAAAATGGAGACATTACAACTGATACGACAGATGTTCAAAAGATCATCTGAGATTATTATGAATACCTCTATGCAAACAAACTGGACAATCTAAAGGAAGCAGAAAAATTATTGGAAACATACAAAGCCCCAACCTTAAATCAGGAAGAAATAAAAACCCTGAGCAGACCAGGAACGAGTAGCAAGATTGAAACAATAATTAGAAGTCTCCCAACAACAACAACAAAAAGTTCAGGAGCTGATGACCTCACAGCTGAATTCTACCAGAACTTCAAAGAAGTTCAACTTCAAAGAACTTCAAAGAAGAACTGGTACTAATTTCACTGAAGCTATTCCACAAGATTGAAGAGGAGGGAATCCTCCTTAACTCATCCTCAATGCCAGTATCAGTCTGATGCCAAAGCCAGGAAAAGGCACAACAAAGAAAGAAAACTACAGGACAACCTCCTCAGGTCCCCTCCCACTGTGGGGACTTTTCTGTCTTCTCAATAAATCCTGCCTTCTAAAAAAAAGAAAAAAAGAAAAAGAAAACTATAGACCAGCAACCCTTATGAACATAGACATGGAAATCCTCAACAAAATATTAGCAAACTGAATCCAACACCACATTAAAAATATTATATATACCACAACCAACTGGGTTTTATCCCAGGGATGCAAGGGTGTTTCAACATATGGAAGTACACAAATGTGATCTACTACATAAATAGAATTAAAAACAAAAATCATATGATCATTTCAATAGATGTAGAAAAAGCGTTTGATAAAATCCAGCATCCCTTCATGATAAAAAAAAACCCCTCTGCAAAATAGACATAGAGGGAACATTCCTCAAAATAATAAAAGTCATATATGACAAACCCACAGCCAATGTCATCCTGAATGAAGAAAAGTTTAACTTATTTCCCCTCAGAGTGGGACAAGGCCAGGCTGCCCACTTTCACCATTTCTATTCAATATAGTACTAGATAGAAGTCCTAGTCAGAGAATCAGGCAAGAAAAAGAAATAAAGGATATCCAAAAAACAAGAAATCAAACTATCTCTCTATGTTGACGATATGATCTTATACCTAGATAATCCTAAAGACTTCTCCAAAAGACTTCTTCAGTACTTGATAAATGAATTCAGTAAGGTTTCAGGATACAAAATCAATACACAGAAATTAGTAGCACTGCTATATACTAATAGTGACCAAGCTGAGACTCAAATTAATAACTCAATTCCATTTATAATAGCAGCCAAAAAGCTAAAATACCTAGGAATATAGTATATTTAACCAAGGAGGTGAGAGATCTCTGTAAGGAGAACTACAAAACTCAGATGAAAAAATTGTAGAGGACACAAACTAATAGAGAAACATTCCATACTCATGGATTGGAGAAATTGACATTGTTAAAATACCATATTATGCAAAGTAATCTACAGATTCAATGCAACCCCTATCAAACTACCAACATCATTTTTCACAGAATTAGAAAAATAAATCCCAAAATTCATATGGGACCAAAAAAGAGCCAGAAAAGTCAGGCAACCCTAAGTAGAAAGAACAAAGCTGGAGGCATCACATTACCTGACTTCAAATCATTCTACAAAACTGTAGTAGCCAAAACAATCTGGTACTGGTACTAATGCAGACACATGGACCAATGGAACAGAATAGAGAATCCAGAAATAAACCCAAATACCTACAACCAACTGATCTTTGACAAAGCAGACAAAAAACATACACTGGGGAAAGGACACCCTATTCAACAAATGGTACTGGCATAGCTATATGCGGAAAAGTGAAACTTGACTCCTACATCTCTCTATATACAAAAATTAACTTGAAGTAGATTAGACTTAAATGTCAGATCTAAAACCATAAAAATCCTAGAAGAAAATGTAGGAAAAACTATTCTGGATATCAGCCTAGGCAAATAATTTATGGCTAAAACCCCAAAAGCAAATGCAACTAAAAGAAAAATAAATAAGTGTGACTTAATTAAACTAAAAAACTTCTGCACAACAAAAGAAGTCATCAATAGAGTAAACAGGCAACCTACAGAATGGGAGAAAATATTTGCAAACTATATATCTGATAAGGGACTAATATCCAGAATCTACAAAGAACTCAAACAAATCAGCAAGAAAAATTAAATAACCCCATTAAAAAGTGGGTAAACAACATGAATAGACATCTCTCAAAGGAAGATATACAAATGGCCAACAAACATATTTTAAAATGTTCAACATCGCTAATCACCAGGGAAATGTAAATCAAAATCACAATGAGATATCACCTTACACAGACAGCTATCATTAAAAAAATAATAATAATAGATGCTGGCACAGATGCAGAGAGAAGGGAATGCCTATACACTGTTAGTGGAAGTGTAGATTAGTACAACATCTATGGAAATCAGTATGGAGATTTCTCAAACAACTAAAAGTAGATCTACCATTTGATCCAGCAACACCACTACTAGGTATCTACTCAAAGGAACAGAGGTCGTTATATGAAAAACACACCTGCACTCACATGTTCATCACAGCACAATTCACATTCACAAAGTTATGGAATCAACCTAAATGTTCATCAATCAATCAGTAGATGATCAAAATGTGGTATATATACACTATGGAATACTTACTATTCAGCTAACAAAAAGAATGAAATAAAGTATTCTGCAGCAACTTGGATGGAATTGGAGAACATCATCCTAAATAATCAGAAAATCAAACACCACCTGTTCTCACTTGTAAGTGGGAGCTAAACTAAGGATTCGCAAAGACATAGAGAATGTACAAGGGACACTAGAGACTTAGAAGGTAAAGTGTGGAAGGGTTGGAGTGATGGCAAATCACCTATCCAGTACAATGTGCACAGGTGGGGGTAGTGGGTGCACTTAAAGCCCGGACCAAAAACCATCTGTTATTGAAATGTTATATACATATACACAATTGAAATAATAAAATGTACATTCTGTAGCCACTATCTACCTTAAGAAATGAAACATACAGTAGTACCAGCAGATCTTTATGTCCCTTAAATTTTAGTCTGAAGAAAATTAAACCTGATATGGGTTATAAAACTTCAAGATGACAAAGAATTTTTAAAGACTGAGCCAGAACCACCAAGTGTCAAGGAATTTTTATAGTGTGACTGGGAGATTATACAGATCTAGTCCTAATGATTGAATCAAACACTATATATAAAAGACTTTTAAGTGGGAACTAATCTTTTTTTATTAAAGCATTTTAGTATAAAGTAAACTTATGGCCTGAATTTTCTAGAATAGTTAAAATTTTAGATATTCTATTTCCATAAACCAATGGCTTTCTGGAAATTATATTATTTTGTTATTCATGCTAGTCTACATCTTTCAATCTACCTCTTCTACCTGGAAATAACAAGTTTTACTGTGGGGCTGTGAGATCTAAATGTTGGTCTGGGTAAATAAACTATCATAGATACAGTGGGGGAAAAAAGTATCAGGCTACAAGTTTAGGAAATCTTAACTCTAATCTCTCTTGAATTATTGACTCTGAAGTGAGCTTTAAACTTTCAAGTAGCTAACACTGATAGAAACACAATCAATATTAAGATTCATAGTGTCTATGAGGTAAAACCAAACTAGTATCATGGGAGAAGCCCAATTAATCCTGGTACTAACAACTGAGATACATTTCTCTAGCAAGTCATCATAGAGATAAGATGAACATGGACTGCATCTGCTATAGTCTAGATGCTGGTGTTCCCCAAAAACTCGTATGTGGGAAACTAATACTCAAATGTGATAGTATTAAGAATTGGGACCTTTGGGAAGTGATTAAATCCTGAGAGTTCCAATGTCAAGAATGAGATTAGTGCCCTTTTTAAGAGAGACTTGAGGGAGCTCCCTTACCCCTTCTGCCATGTGAGGACAAAGTCACAAGACATCATTTCTGAAGGAGAGAGCCCTCGGCAGACGCCAAACCTGCTGGCACTTTGATCTTAGGCTTCCCAACCTCCAGAACTACAAGCAATACATTTCTGTTGTTTACAAATTACTGAGTCTAAGGTATTCTGTCATTGTAAACCCAAACAGACGAAGACAACAGTCTTCCTTATAGTAAGCACAGTGATATGTTCCAATAGATTTCTTGCCATAAAAAAACATGCTGAAGATTTCAAGCTAAAACACAAATTCAAACTTTAATCTATGATCTCTGAAATGATGTTCTTAGGAAATAATTCAATACTTCCTCTGGGCACAAGTATAAAGTACAACTCTGTAAAGGTAAACATCTGGATTTCTATAAAGAATGTTAAGTAGTTTCATTCATAGTTAAGAATTCAAAGGATACAGATGTTCTGGACTAACCTGCTGTCTGTAACTAACTAACTTGCTGGTCCTCATGTGAATATAATACACTTGAACCAAATTGTATTAAAACCCAATGAGATTTAGACAGAATTTCATTTTTCTCTTTCTTGTAGGTACCCAAGGAAGTAAGAAAAAGTTTTACCTCTGGGATTGTGCTTGGAACATGCTACAGAAATGTCAGAGTATGTGCAGAATTGTATGTGGATGTGCATTTGTCATGTATAAATAAAGAAAAAATTCCACTTTAAAAAAAAAACCCTAAGAATTTGTAGATAGGCAACCCCTTCAGGTCCCTTCCCATTGTGGGAGATTTTCTGTCCTCTCAATAAATCCTGCTTTCTCAACAACAACAACAAAAAGAATTTGTAGATAAATTTTGAAGTAATTATCTGCTTTATAAGTTATTTCTTCTGAACCATGACCTGCTTTATAAGTTATTTCTTCTATTTTGTTGCAGCCCACTGATTCACAGGCTGAGATGAAAGAAATTTAAATTATTAGGAAACATAATCCACTAATAATTGGTTAAAAGGGGGGGAAAGCACTTAAATTATTACACAGATATAAATATGAGGGGCCCTCCAAAAAACAAATTATCTTTTGGAGGGTAGGCCCCTTGCCATAAGGCTTCCCTCACTAAGTAAGTGTTCTAGGAACCCTTTGGTATTAGTGTACCAGCTGCATCGTTGTGAGAGGCTGGGTTCAACTTCAGTGAATTTTTTTTTAGATTCTTTCAACACATTTGCTCACTTCATGGTGGGTGATTTATAAGCATACCTGCCCACACTGCACTGAGTGTTCAGCAGTTTTTGATCAAAAATAGCATGACCCCTTGTGCCTCACTCTCCCTATTCACCCGATCTTGTCCCAAGCCACTTTTTTGTTTGTTTGTTTTCCTGAATTTAAAAAAGTCCTCAAAGGGAAATGTTTTGCCAGTGTGGAAGAGGTGAAACCAAAAATGGCAGAAGCACTAAAAGGCATCAAAATTGACAAGTTCAAAAACTGTTTTGAGCAGTGGAAAAAGCATCTTGATAGGTATATTATATCAAATGGAGAGTACTTTGAAGGTGACTAAAGTTTAAATATGTAAAAATAGCCGGGCTCGGTGGCTCAGCCTGTAATCCCGCGCCTTTGGGAGGCTGAGGTGAGTGGATTGGTTGAGCCCGCGGGTTCGAGACCCGCCTGGGCAGCAAGACCTCATCTCTACAATAAATCAAAAAAAAAATCAGCCGGGCGTGGTAGCGCGCGCCTGTAATTCCGGCTACTAGGAAGGCTGAGGCGGAAGGATCGCCGGAGCCCAGCAGGTCGAGGCTGCGGTGGCCGGAAGCGGCCACTGCACTCCAGTCTGGGCGACCGAGTGAGACTCCAACTCAAAAAAAAAAATAATAAATAAATAAATAAATATGTAAAAATAAATACACAATTTTTAATAAATAAATTCTGAGGTATTTTGGGTCCCCACTCATATGAGAATTATAGTAAAAATATGTGCTACAAATGTATATAGTGAGTGAGGCATTTCTATCAAAACTGCCTCTTATCTTTCTTTCACTGGATTGTGTTTGGTTTTGTTTCCCCCACAGGATAAAGAAGAAAATCACCAGAGTTTCTCTGACTATCAGTTCCCCAGTTAATGAATCCTCCAACATCAGATCAAGTTATTCTACATTAGTTCAACCATTATGTATTGACCCCCAGAGGGTAGGTTCCATCTTAAGCCTTCTGAGAGGGTTCCGGTAATGGAGACATAGGCCCAGAGAAGAAGGAATCAATGCGGTTTTCTTACAATGAAGAAAGCCTCTAGCTGCAAAACCTAAAAAAAACACAAAAAAATTAGAAAAAAATCCATGGGTCTCAGAAATAACTCCATTTCATCTCTATGACCTGGCCTCTTGTTTGTGTGCCATAAGGGACAGTTGGTTTCTAGGAGCACAGTCCCATAAAAGAGTATTCCAACTATCTAAGGAATGAATTCCCTCCTAAAGGAAAAAGAAAAAAAGGAAGGAGATGCTTTTTTTAAAACCTAAAAGATCCAACAAGAGCAACTATATGGAGGAAGAAAAAAAATGTAGGCAGTAAAATTCAGCAGTTATTTAAATCTTTAATATACAGTCTGTAAAAACTTGCCAATATCATTTCTCAAATATAATTGCCCAGTGTGGTATTACACCATCTCAGTTGATGGAATCCTGGAAGAGAAAGAAGAGTGGCATTGGAGCAAACATCCAAACTGACATTTAAATTAGAAGCACCATCCTTTTCAAAAAGGAAGCCTAGGTATAGTCAGTAGCAGCTAAAACTTAACAGTCGGTAACAGTTAAAACTGATCTAGTTAGTTCCTGGTCACCAAGTTTTGGGACTTTGACAGTATGGATGATAGTATCATATTCTCTTTTATTACTTAAACCAGATGCAGAGTCCCTGTAGCAGCCTATCAGGATCCACTTGTGTCGCAGTCCCTGTGTTTACCAAGGTAATCTATCCATGCTGCATGATGGAGCTTAGATTTTGTAAACTGTAGACATTGTTGAAGAGATAAGAAGAAAAACAGGGGAAACCAGAAAGGACTTCAGAGATAATTACCGTTTTAATATATGAGGAAAACTGAGGCTAAGAAAAGGTAAAATGATCTGCTTACTATCACAGTGCAATTCATAGTTTAGCTGGTGCTCTTTAAACTTTTGCTCTGTGTCAGGCCTCCAGCTGTGGAAAGCAATGCTTAGGTTGTACTGTCCAGGGAGACATGCTCTGCCTGACCTCAAGATCCTGTCAAATTCTCCTAACTAGCCATAAGAGGCCCTTCTGAAGAAGTCAATAAGCACAGCAATATCTACTTCCTGCTTAGGTCACAGTCGGAGAACACTATCTCTATCACTCACTGGAAACAGTATTAATTCAATTACCAAGGTTAAACTAAAACTAGGATTGAGTCTACTCTGAGCTCTCTGTCTGCCAGTCACCAACCTGACACAACTGGAATCGGTGCCAACAGCTGGTCCAAAGTATGAAATGCAGGGCAGGGTCTAAACCTATAATAGATGTAGGGTGAGAGACAAAGAAAACAATGTAATTAAGAATAAATAGCACTGCTACTTATTCTGAAAACTTGCTTTCAGCAGATGCTGTCAGGAACACGTGTGTTATTTCCACAAGTCTCTCATGTTGCATTCCTTCCCTGTAAAATGCATCTCTGGGCATCAGGCCTCAAGGGTTAGGCTGGTCCTTATATCTGACCTAGGTTTCACCTGATGGAAGGTCCTCAGATACTCCCTCTCTGGTCTCACGGCCAAGTTATAATCTGAAATATACAGAAGGTGCTAAAAAAATTATACACATTTTAAGAAAGGAAAAAACTGTATTCAAGTTGTAGTACTCAATATATACTGATAACAAAAGATGAATACAGGTCACATTTGACATCTGCAATTACAAGAGGTACTCAAAGTGGTTACCATCAGCGTCCACACACTTCTGATTATGGTGAACTAAAAGTAATATAATAGATAACATCGCCTAAAATATGTATACATTTTTTGGTCACCCCTGGTAATTCTAGATTCTAAGGGACTCTGGGGTTGCAGGTAGGGAAGGGAGGGAGAGCGCAATAAATTTACCACAAATGCTACCCACTCCTTTCTGCATTGTGACTAAACTAGCTATAGTTAAAAACAAACACTTTTATATATCAATATAGCTCTTATTCCTTACAGAAAGTTTTCAGATTATCTGAAATGAGCCTCAAAACCTCAAGATAGGCTAAGCATTTTGCTAACCCTATTTCACAGATAAAGAATCTGAGTTCCAGAGAGGTTAAGAGTCCTTTTCAAGTTCTCTTGACCAGCTTCAATCAGCTAGTGGCAGAGTTAAGATTTTGGCCCAAGTTCTCTAAACATGATTCAGGGTTCTCATCAAATTACAGTACAGCAGTCACCCTCTTAACCAGTTTTACCTTCTGCAATTTCCATTACCCATGGTCAACTGAAAATAGATGAGTACAGTACGATAGGATTTTTTTTTTTTTTTTGAGTCAAAGTCTCACTCTGCCACCAAAGCTAGAATGCAATGGCATGATCACAGGGCTCACCGTAGTCTCAACCTCCTGGGCTCAGGCAATCCTTCTGCTTCAGCCTCCCAAGTAGCTGGGACCACCATGCCCGGCTAATTTTTTTGTTTTTGTTTTTGTAGAGACGAGTTCTTGCTTGTTGCCTAAGCTGGTTTCGAACTCCGGAGCTCAAACGATCCTCTCACCTCAGTCTTCCAAAGTGCTAGTATTACAGGCATGAGCCACCGTGCCCAGTTAAAAAGATATTTTGAGAGAGAGAGACTACGTTCACATAACTTTTATTACAATATATTGGTATAATTGTTCTATTTCATTATTAGTTATTTTTGTGAAACTCTTACTATGCCTAGTTTATAAATTAAACTTTATCATAGGTATGTATGTATAGGAAAAAACAGTGTATATAGGTTTCAGTACTATCCATGGTTTCAGGCAATCACTGGGGGTCTTGGAACATATCTCCTACAGATAAGGAGGCATAACTGTACTACCCATGCTACTATGACTAATAATAAAGACTAAGTCTGTGACTAGATATGTATTCAACAAAATAATCAATACAACAAAATGAAGAATTTTCAATTAACCTGTTTTCTAATTTGAAAAATGACTTTTGGAAAAGTTAAATAACTTTCTTATTAAACACAATTCTATGAAGTTAAGATAAAAATAACATATCTGACTGTAAAGCACACTATAAAGCCCAAAAGAATATCCAGCAGCTCCTTGTTTTGATTAAGACCGTCAGTTATCAATAATTATGATGAAAAACCATGCAAACTTAATGCAAATGACATCGCAAATCATTGTATATGGTGTAACAGTTTCTTTTATTCTATGAATTCTATGTTTGTTCTTCAGCATCTTCAAGACATCTCCACAACCAGAGGTCAGTTTGTCGTGTTTGAATGCCGAATCCAGGCCACAGCCACAGTTCAAGTTCACTGGTACAGAGAGAAAGAGCAGATAGCCAACTCAGATGACTTCCGGATTCTGAGGAAAAGTATCATAATAAGTTTTTCAAATTGCTTTTAATTCCAATTAACCTTGAAATCGAATTCATGCTTTAAACTTTAATAGCAGATTTGTTACAGGCATAAAGATTTATATTATTAAACAATTATTATTTAAAATCCAAATGATTTATCAACAGCATTAACCAAAAAAGAATAGATAACTTTTTAAATCAAAGAATAATTTTAGGACATGGTGGTGTGCACCTATAGTCCTAGTAATTCAGAATGCTGAGGTGGGAGAATCACTTGAGCCCAGGGGTTCGAGGATGCAGTGAGCTATGATTGCACCACTGTACTCCAGCCTGAGCAACAAAACCAGACCCTCAACTCCAAAACAAAATTTTTTTAGAGAATAATTTTAATAACTGAAAAAAGACTGGTTTATTTTCATAAATTAATCTTAATATTTTCCCAGTGAGTTCTTGACATATAGACAAAAATTAATGTTAGACTAAACATTTCCTAAAGGGCAAAGCAAATGAAAACTGATGTATAACTTTCTAAATACTCTTTTTTTGAGGCAGGGTCTCACTCTGTCACTCAGGCTGGAGCACACTCATGCTCACAGCTTACTGCAGAAAAATTAAAAATTATTTTTAAAAATTACTTTTTGTGTATTTCTCCACAGTAATACTACAGTATCTTTCTGGGCTCAGACAATCCTTCCACCTTGGCCTTCTAAGTACCTAGGACTACAGGCATGCACCACCATGTTCAGCTACTATTTTTATTTTTTGCACAAAGTCTTGCTATGTTGCCTAGGCTGGAACTTTCTCAATAATTTATTGTGTAATTTTCCTACAAAATAATTAATGTATGGAAGTGTAACAAGCATGATAATCTATAGGTATAATGTTTACCTATAAAGCTAAAGACTGAATTTATGCTTTGTAAACAATTTCTCATGTAATCCTGTCATAAACATTTTGAGGTATATGATCTCTATTTTTCAGTACAAAAACAAACTAGAAATACAAAAAGCTTTGCTCAAGATCACAAAGCTAGTAAAAGCTGAAACCAAGATTCAAATCTAAAATAGTTCTTATGCCAAATGAAGAAAATATATGCATTTAGATATCAATTCAAAATAACAGCTGGGCTCGGGTGGCTCAGCCTGTAATCCCAGCGCTTTGGGAGGCTGAGGTGAATGGATTGCCTGAGCCTGCAGGTTTGAGACCCGCCTGGGCAACTTGGCAAGACCTCATCTCTACAATAAGTCAAAA
Source organism: Carlito syrichta (assembly GCF_000164805.1). Lineage (NCBI taxonomy): Eukaryota > Metazoa > Chordata > Mammalia > Primates > Tarsiidae > Carlito > Carlito syrichta. Next base: position 804,481 of record NW_007248921.1, read on the forward strand.
AATTAGCCGGGTATGGTGGCGCGTGCCTGTAGTTCCAGCTCCTTGGAAGGCTGAGGCGGAAGGATCGCCAGAGCCCAGCAGGTCGAGGCTGCGGTGGCTGGGAGCGGCCACTGCACTCCAGTCTGGGTGACAGAGTGAGACTCCAACTCAATCAATCAATAAATAAATAAATAAAATAACAATATTTGCACATCACATTTAGAAAAAACATCTCTTTATTACACAAAGGACAGGGTATTTCTTTTTAAAATAATGCACTGCATCTTTTGAAAATAAACTAATCTAAACTTGTAATACATCTGGAAAATACATAACAAAGAAAATTTAAAGTTATTTTTAAGAAGTATTAAGCTTTGTGCATTTCTCTACAGTGATGCTACAGTATTTTTATAATGTAATATTTGATCATATATATATATATATATATATATATATATATATTTTTTTTTTTTTTTTGAGTTGGAGTCTCACTCTGTCGCCCAGACTGGAGTGCAGTGGCACACTCCCGGCCACCACAGCCTCGACCCACTGGGCTCCAGCGATCCTTCCGCCTCAGGCTTCCAAGGAGCTGAAACTACAAGCGCGTGCTACCACACCCGGCTGAGTTTTTTTTATTTATTGTAGAGATGAGGTCTTGCCAAGTTGCCCAGGCGGGTCTCGAACCCTCGGGCTCAGGCAATCCACTTACCTCAGCCTCCCAAAGGCGTGGGATTACATGCTGAGCCACCGAGCCCGGCTTCAATCATACTTTACTCAGACATTAAGAGAAAAGGATTCCCTTGGGAGAAAAAGGGCACCTCAGGATTAGTGTTTCAGGAATGGTTCACAGATGAGGTATATTTTTCTGCTGTAACCTCCATGCTAGGGATGAAGAAAGTTCAGAGAAGTAAAGTAATTTTCACAAGGTCACAGAGCAATTCTGTGGTAGATCCAAGACTAAAATCAAGTTCTAGCACCCTGCCAAGTGTTCACTCCTTTTCTGAGTTTCTACAGAATTTACAGTCTTTGGCTTGGATTGCAGTCAACTTTGCATGTGCCTCCAGTTATCTCTCATATACACACAGTCCTCTCTCCCAATTAAATTATCATCATTTAAGTTCTCTCTTTTTTTTTCTTGTTTACTTTTCAGAAGCTTGTTTATCATCCATTCCCGGTAAGTGCAATTTTTCAACATCTTGATAATGGATTAGCTCAAAACTAGCATCAGAAGATTTTGTCTCCTAAATCACTCCTGCCTTCATGGGCTCTTCTGAAGCTATCCTATACAAACTCTTGAAGTGATGACAGAAAAAGCAAGATAACTGAGATTTATCAGTGTATTTATTCATATATTCATTCATTCAAAATATGATTACTGACTACAGACTATGGCTAGGTTCTATTCATACCACTAAGGAGAAAGCAGTGAACCAGACTGACAAGATCCCTACCCTTAAGAAGTATGCATTCTCCCTCTAACTTCACTTGGTTTTGTGCTTGTGGCATGAATTATACCCAGAAGCCATAAGGAATTGTCCTGGCATCAACCATCCAAACTGTTGACTGTCTAAGAAGTCACACTGTAGCCATAACTGTATTAACATTAGGTCTAAGTATCATAGTAATGGTAACTTCTGAGTCAGTTCAGAAAATGTTTCTATAGGACCTTTATGCTAAGCACTAAAGTTACAAAAATCTAGAAGTCAAAGAATAAAGTGTAAACCCTGTATTCAAGGATCTCACAGTCTAGTAGAGAAAACAGTCTGACAGGCAGTTGATAAAGATCATGCTGGGAATCTTTCTGGTTGTATTTGTTTATTTACTGATACATGTTAGATGTGCATATTTTGGGGGTATATGTAATAATATAAAACATTCACAAAATCAAATCAGGATAACTGGGATATGCATTACCTTAAATGTTTATCTTTTCTTTGTACTAGGAACATTTGAATTTGAATTATTCTCTTCTAGCTATTTTGAAATGTATAGTTGATTAATGGGATTGTATTTTTAAGATTTACCTTAATGTTGTCACTCAAAAGACAACATAAAATTGAGTCAAATGCTACAAAATATCTAATCAGATTTTTTTTTTAATCTCAGTAATAGTCTATTTGTTCCTAGTACCTACTCTCCCCAGTATCCTACCACATTGTATGTTTGTTAATTTGGGGCATTCAAATACACTAAACAAGTTGAATTTCTTCTCTTTCCAGAGGAAGTCTGTACCTTGATTATCACGGAAGCATTTCCTGAAGACTCTGGGGAATTCAAATGCATCGCAGAAAATGAGGCTGGGATTGCAGCCTCTGCAGCAAAACTCTTTGTTTCCCCAGGTAATTACTCTTCAAAATCTCCTTGCTCCAATTCAGCCCAGAGCCAAGAGGAAGATTCTCTGTTTCTATCTGAACTGGTGATTAATTATATTTTTCAGAGGGAGAAGAAGTAGTGACATCAGAGAGTTCTCCAAAGTTACCCATGAGCAAATTTTCTCCAAAACTGGCCTCTTTTCCCCGGAGCAATGAAAGCTACACAAAGGACAAAAATCCAGACAATCCCCCCATAAATCTTAAGCCAATTGTTCCTGAACCAGCCTTTCAAAATGAACATGAGATCCAGGTTCCAAAGAAGGATTTCTGTGCTATCATTGGAAATTCCTCTGAGCTACAACAATGGTAAGGGCGGACTGACCTAACATTCATTCATTCAACAAATACTTTTAGTTCTGTAGATAGATCCTGACAGAGTTCCTGCCCTCAGGAAGCTTGCATTCTGAGATGAATCACTTTAACTTTGTCAGTCCTTTCTTGATGCATTTCACTATGGCTGAAATAGTAAGTCTTATGCTTAGATCCATATTTAAGGATTTTTACAGAGACTGAAATGAGAGAACTATATCATATTAGAGATGGAAAAAATCAGAGGCCATCTACTTGAAGTTCCTCATTCTACAAATGACTAAAATTGGCTCATATTGTGGAGGGCTAGTTACTCATGCTTCCATGATCATGGCAAAAGTACTCCTCTAAGTATTTCTTGCAATGAAAACTGCAAGAAAAGACTTTAGATTTGGACACCCACCAACTTGAAACAACGTATATGAAGTACAAAGTAGGCAATCAATAACTCATAGCTATTACTTCACTGAATAATCTATCACAGCTTTGTCTTTGTTTTATGGGAACCAGTATATTTCCAATAATATTCTGACCGTGATTTCTCAGTTGTTCACCTGGTATCCTTTTGGCTTCCAGGATCTCTAGTTGCCTGAGCAGTACATACGCCTATAAAGATTCCTTATATGGTTAAGGAAGATGGGGTATATGGGACAATATATAAGACTGCAATATATTCGACAAACATCTATTAAACACATTCTATGTGTTTATCAGTATGAGGCTTGCCTTGGGAAAATGGCCAATGCTGACATCTAAACCTTTTCTCCATAAGTACTTGTGTTTAACAGTGAGAGTTAAAAGGTCTTGAACTTATAAGACAGTATCTTTCATAAGAGATTATCATCCTCATTAATAAAATTATCTGTGGAGAAAATACTTGGCTGAAAATTTGATAAAAGTTAACAAATATTTTACTGAGTGTTTACTATGAGCTACATCATACTAGGAAAGGTAAATAAGTAGTAAACAGTCCCTCCCTCAGAAATATTTTAGTCTAGTTGAGGTGATACATTATACCTACATAATAGTCCATTATATGATTTCCCATTTCATTTGAGTCTCTCGGTATCATCTGATTTAGGTTGGTAAACCAGGTACTATTTTCATTTTCAATTATTTGTTTAAGCTCAGAGTTTAAGCAACCTGTCTAAGGTTACACAGCAAATATGTGGTAGAGTGAGCACTTAGGTCCCCAAAACAGATCATAAAAAGGCTAATATGTCTCGGAAGTTGTAGAGCACTAGCCAAATTAACATATCATTTTTATTCTTTAATTCCAAACACGCGGAGTCTATTATTATTTCTTGCTTGAAAATAATATAAAATTGAGTCAAATGATAGACTGGATACCTCAAGTTATAAATATCATAGTGGGTTTTCCTTTCACTGTATGTCTATGCAGAACTTCAATAACCATAGCAAATTATGTATAACCTGAAAAAACAAACCTTTCCTTACTCTTGAGTTCTTTCATCCTCAATGTAACATTTTTCTTCTCGGCTGATACAACAAAAATGAGCTGCATCATATACATCTGACCTCTGATTTTAGAGGAAACTCACAGCACCATTTTTACAATAACATATATAACTTACATATTAAAAAACAACAAGAGCAGTATACGAAGAAGGATGACAGTTAAACGGCTATCCTGTCTCTACTGATGATAGATAAGGAATTCCCTTAAGATGTAAAAGGAAAGGTTTCAGTGAGGTAGTAGGAAGTTACCACAGTCTGTGAGGCATCAGAATGACTTACTGGAGGCCCTTTCTGATAATTTAGAGAAAGAAATGGAAAAAGTTGTCTTTCTGAGCAGGTTGGAATAAGGCTCACACGCCTGGCATTTTATTTATTTATTTATTTATTTATTTTTGAATTGGAGTCTCACTCTGTCGCCCAGACTGGAGTGCAGTAGCCGCTCCCGGCCACCGCAGCCTCGACCTGCTGGGCTCTGGTGATCCTTCCGCCTCAGCCTTCCGAGTAGCTGGAATTACAGGCATGTGCTACCACGCCCAGCTGATTTTTTTATTTATTGTAGAGATGAGGTCTCGCTGCCCAGGTGGGTCTCGAACCTGCGGGCTCAGGCAATCCACTCACCTCAGCCTCCCAAAGGCGCGGGATTACAGGCTGAGCCACCGAGCCCAATTCTGGCATTTTATTAACTCATCCAGTTTTACGATTCTATGACTTTTCTCAAATAGGAAACTAAACCATTCAAATAGCCTCGTTTGTGAGAAAACACAAATCACCGTTCAATAAAGCAAACCAAGCATTAAAATGCAGGGGAAAAAACAGATTCATAATACATTATTAAGTACAGACCCTTAACTACCAATAATGGTATGATCAACAAGGACATATTTGCTTTTCCTAAATCATCCCCCAATCCCCTTGCACAAACTTTAGCCTTGATGCACCATGGAAGCCATCATACGCATCACACATAATCCAGGTCATAGCTTACAAAGACCTAAAGAAAAGAGGAGACAAAGCTAGACGGACAAAGAGCAAGTATAACTAAAATCCTTCCTCAACTGTAGCACATTTAGAACCTGCCCTAGGCAAAATTGGGGATTTAGCAATTTGTCCTGGACATTTTCCCTACTTGGCTAGTGAGGTATACCTCAAACTTTGTACTAAGAACCTCAAATCTAGTATCTCCTTTTCCTTGCCCTATTCAAACCCTGCTCTCTGGCAGAACCAATTATCAGTCATATATACCACACTTAAAATGATTAGTATCTTAGTCATAGTAAATGGTATGTGTATTGGCTATTATTATTTTTTGTCACTTGTATTTGTATTTTTAAGTCACTCTAATTTGAATTAAAAGACTTTGTCTCTCTTAATAGAATTTGAAATATCAGTGAGCAGATGTGGAGAAATATTTGGGAGATTCCTAAAATAAGACTTTGGAGGAAACCACCTACTCATCAAGTCTAGCATACTTTTTCTACTAAGTAGTGGCTACATGACCAAGCAGCAATTATTAAACTTTCTCTGAACACCAAAGAAAGGTACACCCATGTGGTGTGGCTGTGAAGAATTTTACATGGCTTATATGTGTTCAAACATTTATATGTTGGACCCTAATGTACATGGTAATGAAATCAAGATTGGGATACCTACTCAAGAGGAAGGGAAACTGAAGGAAAGAGTAAGGAAAGGTTTGAAGCCACTCAATGGAGAGAATTCTACTTGATTGGCCTGATCTTCATGCCACATATCTTACTCCACCACCTTTGTTGATTTCAATTTTTCTTCTTCTATAATTATTTTCTTCCCTGCACAAAAATGGAAGCCTAATACCATGGTCTCCATGGTGAAAAGAGAAAAGAAATTGTAAAATTGTTAGGAGTAAAGGGAGATGAAAGAAAGTGCATTGGCAGCCCTAATTATATAGACTGCTTATTTGTTTAAGTGTTTCAAAACTCTTTTAGAATAAAAGTACTAGGTGAAAGGGGTATATGCCATACAGAGTCAGAAAACTTGCTAAAGAAGCAGTTTTAAAAAAATTAGCCAGGTGTGATGATGCACACCTATAGCCCCAGCTACTGAGGAAGCTAAGACAGCAGGAACACTTGAGTCCTGAAAGTTGAGGCTGCAGTGAGCCATGATCCCACTACTGTACTCCAACCTGGGCGATAGGGTGAGACGCTGTCTCAAAAAAAAACCAAAAGCACAATCATGTTTTTCCACCTCCCTATGTTCCCAGTGACATACCACCATGACCCTGCTCTCCTGCCTTTGTGCAGACTACTCCCCCACCCCACCCCACCCCCCAAAATATTGTTGGAATTCTACTCCATCTCCACTTTCACTAAGCAAAAGAAAAAGACTTCTGATGAAGAATTATGCAATGCAGACTCAATTTGGTGCCCACCCATCACTGGGCTTATTGCTGGAGAAGTCTTACTAAATAGAATAACTCCAGTCTTGAAATACTATTTTCCTTTTACTCCTTATCTCTTAAACAGGGAAGATTCAAAGCCTCCATCATAGTAAAGAAATAGTTCTCTTCATATTTTTCCTGTTCACCACTCTTTCCCCACAAGAGCTTGTCAAAGTTCATAGTCAAAACTCACGTCTGAAATAAAGAGGCCTGCAAGAGAAGCTCATGTAATCCCACTCCTTAAATATCACTAAGACATCTGAGATATTGTTTAGGTTGTGGACTCTTACTTTGACATGCCAGCATAGGTAGATGGACAGGCAAGCACATCAGATGTCACTGTTTGGCAGCTGATAAAAGTCAGTAGTGCTATAATACTAAGCACAGAGCCACTAGATTAGTCTGGAGGAAAGGAGATGCCTCTTCCTTCCCTTCAATAGTGGGTTAAACCCAGCTGGCACCCTCTGGAACTACGGGTAAGTCCCTTCTTTATTCTTGCTATACTTTGGGGTTTTGTTTTTTGTCCATATCAGATGAATGTGTACAAAGATGATCTACAGATAAAAAGTTTGAAAGGCATAACATCATAGTGATATTATACAAAGATTTCAAGAGAAAGTGACCCATTCATTCCATAGAGACTGGAAGGCTTTATACAAAGGATAGAGGAAAAGATAGTTGTATATAATTATTTTAAAATCAATATTTTTCCCTGAAAAGGGATACTTGCTCTGACTGTAATTGTGTGCTGTCCTATGGCCTCAAGATATCCTCTGTCATCTTTTGGGCAAGTCTGTGCCATATTAGAGATGGGGGAAATGGTAAGATTTTTTTTAATGGGAGACTGGATAGTATTTTATTTATAAAATCTTTGAAATTAATTTAAAATTATTTGGAATAAAATGATACTGTCATGTAATAGAATCTACAGTAAAATTGAATTGTTGAACAGTAAATACAAACATGAAGAAAAGATGTATAGAATTACCGTGTAAACATCAATTTTGAGACACTGATACAAAGAAACTTTTGAGAGAACATATTTTTAATGGAGCTTTAAAAATATCAGTAACTATTAATTATGTAGGCCAAAACCAAAATGTACAAGACAGTTGAAATTCTGAAAATATATATAAATAAAAGAACACTTTTTGGAAAATATCTATTGGCCATTTCTTAAACGGTTTATTCCTTGCTATTTGAAATTAGTCTGAATAATGTCCCTGCCCAAAAAGGAATTTAGAAACCAGACTCCAGATCCAATTGCGCACTAGACTGAATAAACCCATAAATACAAAACTACTTGCCTTGAAATAGACTCTCTCTCTCTCTCTTTTTTTTAGTAGATCTAATTAAAGCCCTCCTTATGGATGTTTTTCCCCAACAATCTAAATGCCTAATGTAGTCCATTTCTAAAATGTATTCTGGGTGAATGTATTCATGTTCATAAACTTGAAATTAAGGCATAAATAACTTTTTAAGTACTTTTTTCTTTCTCTTGACTGTTTAGTTGCATTGTTCTTTCCTAAAACTGTTAGTTTTAATTTAACTCTGAACTACATACACAACCTTAAGATGAAGTTGTTTGGTCTGGAAAAGTTCCATTAACAATATTTTCTTCAAGATAGTAAGTAAAATAATTACAAGGTTTTGTTTCAATGATGATAAACAATTTGGTTGGTTTTTCAGTTAAAAGTTTGATCTGTTGCTATCTCAGTATTGGTCTATATTATGCAAAACAAACTATGTAAATGTGTTTTTAATTAAATTATCTGATATTTTGAATAAATACAGCATTGGCTTTACAACAATTTATAGAGCTAGTCGTTGTGTGTAATGTCTATATATAGTCCCACTTTACCACACTGATGGGAGAAACATCAGAGGCAAATATAATCCTTCAAAGTTGATTTTAGTGGCAAATGTTTTATCTAAGGAAAAAAGGGAATCTAGTGTAGGAAGGCAAGAGAGCCACTCTAGAGCCAAGTAAGAGAAATGACAACCGCCTTTCCTTGATGAGGCAGAGACTTAATTTCATAAGTATCTTATTTATTTCCTGTTTGCCATTTGAAAAGAAAAAGAAGTGCTAAAACAATTTCAAAATTAGTCTAAAATACATCCTAATAAGTAAAAATAATAAAAAGAAAACTAAATAATTAAGAGAATTTTGGACCAATAACTAGAAAGTACAATCTAAAAATAACAGAATTATAAGCGATGACTCTGTTTAAAAATAAAGAATAAAAAACAGAAAAAATTTACAAGTGACTCTGGAATGCAGTCTGAAACATACATCACACACACACACACACACACACACACACAGAGCAGCCACTCCTTAATTAACATCCCGTTTGGTACTATAGCCAATTTGGAAGCAAAGGGAGAAAAAAGGCAGTGAATTTTAAGGTTAAAAAATCCACTCAAAGTTGACAACAATGAATTATAGATGTTCACACTACTTTGAGAAACTAAGAAAGGGTGAAGGAGAAATATAGACATTAAAGTAATGTCTATATTAGCCGGGCTCGGTGGCTCAGCCTGTAATCCCATGCCTTTGGGAGGCTGAGGTGAGTGGATTGCCTGAGTCCGCGGGTTCGAGACCCGCCTGGGCGGCGAGACCTCATCTCTACAATAAATCAAAAAATCAGCCGGGCGTGGTAGCGCGCGCCTGTAATTCCGGCTACTCGGAAGGCTGAGGTGGAAGGATCGCCGGAGCCCAGCAGGTTGAGGCTGCGGTGGCCGGGAGCGGCCACTGCACTTCAGTCTGGGCGACAGAGTGAGACTCCAACTCAAAAAAAAAAAAAAAGTAATATCTATATTAGAAACCAGACTCTAGATCCAATTGTGCACTAGACTGAATAAAAAGAAGCATATTGCTTTCCTTGGTCTACCAAGATGTTATTCATCAGCGACCATCAGGATATGAATTAATTGGTATATCAGAAGGGCTTTTAATATGTTTTTGTTTTTGTTTTGAGTTGGAGTCTCACTGCGTTGCCCAGGCTGGAGTGCAGTGGCATGCTCACAGCCACCCCAGGGCTGACCTGCTAGGTCCAGCAATCCTTCCACCTCAGCTTTCCAAGTAGCCGGAACTACAGGCGCGGGTACCACGCCCAGCTAATTTTTTTTTAATATATTGTAGAGACAAGGTCTCACCAAGTTCCCCGGGCTGGTCTCGAACCCACAAGCTCAGGCAATCCACTTGCCTTGGCCTCCCAAAGTGCTGGGATTACAGGCTGAGTCGTGTTAATATGTTTTAATGAGCAATGGGAAGAATTCAGACTGAATGAAAACTGGCATTTATTTATTTAACTGCTATTTTTTTTTGTTTGGGTTTGTTTGTTTGTTTGTTTGTTTGTTTTTGAGATAGAGTCTTGCTCTGTCACCCAGGCATTCAAACTGCAGTGGCACAATCACGGCTCACCAGGCCTCAAACTCCTGGGTTCAAATTATCTTTCTGCCTCAGTGTCCCAAGTAACTGGGACTACAGGCATGTGCCATCACACCTGGTTCATTTTGTTTCTATTTTTCATAAAGATGGGGGTTTCACTTTGTTGCTGAGGCTGGTCTTGAACTCTGAGGTCAAGCGATCTTCCAACTTCAGCTTCCCAAAGTGCTCGGATTACAGGTGTGGGCCACTGCAGCCTGGCTTAACTGCCATTGTTTTAAATCATCAAACCTCTGTGGTTAATGAAACTGCAGGCTTTGGACAAAAGCTAATTATAAGAGCATAAAATTATCACACTGAACATCATCACAGAATTTATTTCCATAAGCAACTACTTGGAAAATACAACTCTGTGCTTCTACATCTTAAAGCCCCTGAGCATGCTTTCCCCCAAGGGCAAACTCACACCAGTGGATCCTTTTTCTTATTCTCAAAAGAAAAGTTATTTGTACAAAAATAGATAAAAGAAAGGGAAATCTAGAAGCCAGGAAAGTTTTACATGGAAGAGATCTTAAAAGCACAAAAGCTAAAAAAAAAAAAAAATGTACCCACAAGATCCTAAAGAGGTCAAACAGTACTGTTATTTAAGCAAATACTGTAACTTAATTATTTTTCCTTTTGAAGGAACAATATTCTTCAAGAGAAGCCCACTCCACCAAAGCCAGGAGCACAGTATTCTCAGGATCCCAACAAGGAGGAACAGACCAAGGTTGCTTCTGATTCCTTGCAACCTTCCATAATTCCAGGCTTGCAGCCCCAAATTCAGGATAGCACCCTTCCAGGAACAAATCATTACAGCTATAACTTGCCTTCATCGTCCATAAACCAGCTAAGCATGTTTAACTACGAACGTCCAAGACACTTCATCCAGTCCCAAAACCCATGTGGCTCCAGACTGCAGCCTCCTGGACCGGAAAACTCCAGCTTCTCTAGCCAGACCAAACAGTCTTCCATTACCATCCAGCCCCGCCAGTGCACAGAGCAAAGATTTTCTTCCTCCTCAACAGTGAGCTCTCACATCACCATGTCCTCCTCTACTCTCCCTGCTTCTCCTCAGCAGCTTGCCAGCTCCAACCCAGGCCAAAGGGTTACTGCCACCTATAACCAGTCCCCAGCCAGCTTCCTCAGCTCTATCTTACCATCACAGCCTGATTACAGCAGCAACAAAATCCCTTCTACTATGGACTCCAAGTAAGTGAATTTTTACATACCGCATATAAGGTAAGCTTATGTCTGAGGAGTTTGGGGAGTATGTTGCAGTTCATTTATTACTATCTATAAAGGTAATGTGACCGTATGATCTTATTCCACAGTTCTACAACACACTGAACCAGGGTACTGGCAGTGAGAGGTCATCTGACCCATTCTCCAGTGTCAGGCTGAGCCGAATCCAAATTACCTATTATCTGATACAAGCACTTACCCATTATTTTCATTTCTGAAAAAAAATACATTTCCAACATCCCAAGAACAATGAACTTTCCCCCCAGTTCTAAGCTAAGCTCCTCATGTTGTAAATTTAATTCCTCTGGTTCTGGACTCAGCTGAGATAACACCTGTCTGCTCTTCCTCAGATAGGATTTCCTCTCCCATAAGCAGAGGCTATTAAGTTTCTCTTCAGTCTTTTCTTCCTGTTCATTTCCCTCTCTAATCCTGAATATCCACTTGGTTTTAAAAAAGTATTTTAATTAACAAATTTCAAAAACCTGGGACTCAGACACACAAATGTATGAATTTTCCTTACTATGATCAGAAGAAGGAAGGCTTGATGAAGGCATCTGAGTATTAAGGCTTCCTTTGGTAATTAAAACCATACCTAGTTCAAATTTGCTGGACTGATCTAAATATAGGGAACAATACTGTACAAGCATGTACTGTTTCAACAGCCCTAAGACTCTCCTAAGAAAACCTGATATGAAAAAGGACATAGTGGTTATGCTTTTTAAAAAACTTGAACTGAATACTTTTCAATATTTTAAAAACCAGGAAAACCCATATGTATGTTAGAATCCCATATGTATGAGGTCGAACCATTTGAAATGGCTGATATTAAACTGTTTTTTTACCTACAAAAATGGCATTCTCATAGGTTTGAAATAATATTTTAAAAGGATGCCTTCAAGATCTGAGATCCTTCTCTCTCTCTTCTCTCTCAAATTCCCCTTATACTCAAAATATACATTGTAGATCCTTCTTGGTTACATTTACCCAGGTGGTCATTTTCCACCTGGCTTTCTATTATCTTCAAATTCCCTACATGAGCATTTCAAAATCTAAAATAACTTTTTCTGACTATAATATGTTTCTTAGTAAAGTCTTTCAATCCCATTCCAAATTCCTGCCCAGAAAAGAAAACTATCAAACAATGACCTATCAAACAAAGAGGAAGAAAGTTTAAAAAAAAAAAAAAGAGAGAGAGAGAATAAGAAATAAAACTTAGGAGGTCCCCAAACCAGAGATCAAAGATTCAGTTTTAGCTGTTCCATTTTCAGCAACTACAGATAACTCTTTTAATCTTTCCACAGCTACTTGATACTCATTTCGTGCCCAGCTGCACAGGGTGGAAAGCCCTGGCCCTTTGAACATTTGTACACAACTCCCTCATTGTTATGGTGGGCTCCAGTTCACCCTGTTTTTCAAAATAAGCCCTTGGATCCTGACCTAAAGAGATTTGAAAGCTTTATTTAGCTTTTCATCAGTAGTTTACCCTTAAGCAAACATTTTATTCAGTTGATCTCTAATTATAATTATTCATTCCAAAAAGCTTGCTATATGACATTCAGCAAGTACCTTACCTGACTCAATGATTCCGTTTTCCAGTCTGTAACAATATTAAGAATCTAGATAATCAACGATGGGGTGGGGCAGAGGCGGGGAGGAAGACCTACAAAGCAGTGTGCAAGTATAGCATTTAGTTTGTAAATAGGAGCAGTTATCAAGTCCAAACAATAGAGCCATCTAAACTGGGAATGACGGGGATATTCAGTGAATAAAGTGTCTGAAGCTATATACATCAGTGACTCTCAGGCTTGGTTTTGAGAATTCTTCAGAGTTTCTCAGATATATTTAGAACTTCTCAGATATGACCATCTGAAAACAATTATTTAAAGATTATAAGCTAGCATTTTAAAAAACCAGTAGGCTATTATAATTTCACACAGTTGGAGAAATATGAGATCTATAAAACCAAAGGAATTTTGCTGCTTTGGCCAAGGGGGGAGGAAAAAAAAGTTCACTGTCTTTTTAAACACTTTGGCTATTTACTTAGCTGAACAAATCAAACTTTAGTTAAGGATTAATCTAGACAGTCATGAAGATCTGAAGATCTGAAATATAAGGAGGGGAAATATGTATCATCAACTTTCAGTAGAGTATACTGCATACAATGGAAAACATTCAACCGGGCGAGAAGGCACATGCTTGTAATTCCAGCACTTTGGGAGGTCAAGGCAGGAGGACTGTTTGAGTTCAGGAGTTTGAGACCAGCATAGGCAACATAGCAAGACCTTATTTCTACAAAAAATCAAAAAATTAACCAGGCATGGTGGCAATGTGCCTGTAGTCCCAGCAACTCAGGAGGCTGAGGCAGCATTGCTTAAGCCCAGGAGGTCAAGGCTGCAGTGACCCATGAGCAAGCCACTGCACTCCAGTATGGGCGACAGAATAGGACTTCAACTCAAAAACAAACAAAACAAAAGAAAAAAAAAATTCATTCATTCAACTGATAGTATCTCCCATACCCATGCTTTGGGTTAGAGGAGGTAAAAAATACAATGATAAGTAATGAAACTAAAATATCTTTTTTCTTCAGAATGTTTACAAACTAGTGATTACCTGACCAAGTTCCCAAAGCCAACAAAAATAAAAACTCAGGTCCCACTCAGAAGAAATACATTTCCACTTAGCTCACAAATCCTTTTAATGATCCTTGAGAATATTTGAACAGAATCATGTTAGAGGACAGACCAAGGTTGTCTCATCTGGATAGCTGAATAATGTTTATTATGGTAATGGCAAAATATTCATTGAAGGCAGTGGCAATTTTCTCACATTAAGTAGATGAATAAAGGGTCCTAAATAGGCAAACTAAGTAAAACTGAACAAAGCACTGTGATAAGTGTGAACTACCTAACAGATCTAAAAACACAGGACTCCCTAAATACTGCCCCATTCTCTTTCAGAACCAATAGGGGAACTATGCCAAGGGCAAGGACACCCTAGAAGAAAATTTAGGAATAGAACTTGAAATAAAGACTTTGACCAATCCCTTCAATTGCAATTCAAATTTTTTTTTTTCATTTTAGATATATTTTTCCTTTTTCCTCTAATCATCCCTTTTGCTCTGTAAAAAATCACTTCAGCATTGTTGAAGAAATGGTTATTATTTTAGAAGTGACTTGTATACTTGGATATTCTAGAATATGAAATTAATAGAAATTGGAAATTATAGGAAAGCCAGAGACTGTGTGATCTGTAGACTTCATTAAAAGCAATAGAATATTCACTAAATACCAGTGGTGTGCTGATAAAATGTCTAACAATCAGCTCTGGAGAAGAGAGTCATGATTTGTGATATTTCCCTACTTCCCTGGTGTAAATACTTCCACCACCACCAATTTCATACTACTACAACATGAAATCACAGATAGCTGGGAAGAGATGCTAAAAATCAGCTCTCTTGGAGCCCATATGAACCAGCTTCAGCACACCACTGTTTAGTATCTACCCATAACTCAAACTTAAGAAATTCAGTCATAAGATTGGAAGACCTCTCAAACTGCCATTAACTAAACTTACTCTCACATTCTTTAGGGAAGAGCTTCAAGGAAGAACATCCTTCTTATGCCCAATCTAAATCCTTCCTCCTGCCACTTAATTTTCATTTGCCAAGAGAAAAGGTGCTAACCATTCTTATCAAATCATTCTTGTTATTAGGGCAATGGTATTTTCAATAATACTAGTAGTACTAAGTGTTAAACTCAACATATCTAAAGGCGACTTACAAAATGAGGCCAATTCTGTTTTAGATACCACATCTTACTTTAAAGACTTTTCAAAAAATATTTTCTTTTTCCTTTGTAAAGCTATCAACAATTCTCAGCTGGTCAATCTGTAAATGCGAAGCCATCCCAAACTGCAAATGCTAAGCCCACACCAAGGACTCCTGATCATGAAATACAAGGATCAAAAGAAGCTTTGATTCAAGATTTGGAGAGAAAGCTGAAATGCAAGGACACCCTCCTTCATAATGGAAATCAAGTGGGCAAGAAGTCTATTTTTTACAAAAGGCCAATTAAACTATAATATCTAATTTCAATAAGAAAGTTATTTCTACTTCACAGACCAATGTCCGTATAACCAGCAAGGAATAGGATTATCTAAAAAGAAATATTTGAGTCCTAGTCTATATCTCTCTGCATGAAATCACTTCTTCGTTTGCAAAAGTATAATCTAGTAGAATGAAACAAATGAAAAATTTATCTCAATGATTTAATGAAAATTTCCTGTTTTAAGCATCATCTTCTCATAAAATATGCCTGACAGTCAAATAACTAATGGGAAATACCGTCAACCAACTTCCTTATATACTTTGGTGTATAATATTGTTGGACAAATAATTATAGCTGTAAATCTTATTACATGGCTCTTATTTTGTGAATCATATTAGTCACTTATCTTTGAAACAGTACTATGGATCTTTAATACAAATGAATTTAATTAAATATTCAGGGTTTAATAAAATATTCAATGTTTATTTAAGAAAAGTTATTTCTGAATGTGAGAACATGTAGTACTATGTTCAAAAATGAAGCAGATTGAAATATGCAGAACAAGAAGGAAGGGGAAGAATGTCCCTTTACTTGGGAGAATCTTATTTAAAGGTGATTGTGCCTGCCTGTGAAAGGGGCAAAAAGAAAGCCTAAGTGAATCTTTACCATAAGTGAGGGAAGTGGCACTAGAATGGAAGGAAAATGCTTCTGATGGAAGAAAAAGACTTTTTTAAAAATATAGAATCTATAATTCAATAGCTAGAACTATACTTCTTTGAAATTCTAACTTGGAGTAGTAGTTTTAAAGTAAATCTGTACAAACCTTTTTTATTAAATCTCATTACTATTCCCTAACAACTTCTTTAAAGCGACTGACATATGAAGAGAAGATGGCACGCAGATTGCTAGGACCACAGAATGCAGCTGCCGTTTTTCAAGCTCAAAATGACAGCGATGCACAAGATTCACCACAGGTAAATTAAAATAATCATTATGTAACTGGAGCACTTTTATTCTGTGTGATTTTTACATGTATGCCTTTCTAAATGCTTATAAATAGCATTTAAAATAACAGTCAATCATTTCTGTTCTACATTGGATATATAAGGAGGCCATGATAGGCATATTTTTTTTTTAACCCCCATTTTTGGTAGTTCTAACATCTAGATACAAAATGTCACAAAGTCAAAACACCAGAGGTTTTTGGTATCACTTTTTATCTGGACACTAAGTGGTCAGTTAGACATAGGACTCTTTCTATAATGTCTACAAGGTCAGAGAACATATGAGTTGTGAATTTTTTATATGACAGAAGTTAAAACACTAAACAAAAGTAATTATAACCTTTCTCATTAGTTATTTAACATTTTAATGTTTTAAGATATACTTGTGGCACTAACAAAACATTCAATTCCTTTCATCATGTTCTTGTATTCAAAAAGGCTTACTTAAAAAAAAAAAAAAACCCTATGAGTAATGGTTCTAAGATTAACAAACGCATCCTTTCCAAGAAGGGATTAACTTTATGGAGGACATAAAGTGACTATCCCACAGGCATTGTGCCTGCGCAATCTGATTTTAACAAGTAAACTTACCCCTGAAGAGAAATGTACATTTGGAGAGACAGACTGAAGTGTTATTAGTCTTCCTTCCATAGTTACCTCTCATTCTCTCCCAAAATGTCTACGAGAAACTGGGAGCCAAAGGGATGAAACTGGGAACTCAAGAATTGCTAGCTTCCAAGTGGAGAAACTGAAAATAAGCTTTTTGTTTCTTATCAATATGACTAGACTTACAAAAAGGATGAAGCAGAGTCTAACAGAGCAAGAACTAGAAACTAAAAACAGAATTTAAATTTCTGTTTGGCCACTAAAACAGCTCATTAATTTATTCATTCGACTAATATACACGGAGAATTTACTGTGTGTTGGGTTGTGAACTTGGTTACGGCAGGAATGAGACATAAGCCCATCTCTATTAGTGGAAATTACTCAAAACAATTTTATACTGATGATGGTTCATCTTATAAATGCACCGTATATGATTCCAAGGGCAAGGATGTACTGTGTTTCTCATTCATTCTTTAAAGTGTTCAAAATGAAGGCAACAGTACTAGGGAAAAAGACAGCAGCAGAAACATATTAGTATGAAATCAGAAAAGATGGATCTTACTTTTTTATACACTTCAAAGATTATATACAAATAATATGCATTACCATCAAACTATGGTATAACAAACACCACATCTCTGAATATAACTATATACATGTTCTAACTACCACTATAAAAAAGTCAAAAACTTAATTTGGATATTTTGAATTTAATTGTATTTTATTTTACAAAAAAATTAGCATATTTGTTTGATCACTGAATTAACCAGTTATTGGTATTTTGCTTGGAGAATCTGAAGGCAAGCCCAAGATTGCTGGAGTTGTAAGTTATTTGCTTTAAAATGACAAAATACGTTAGCTACATAGGCTTGTCCCAAAATAATTTTTTTTTTGAGTCAGATTCTCACTTCATAGCCCAGGCTGGAGTGCAGTGGCACGCTCACAGTCACCCCAGCATCAACCTGCTGGGCTCCAGCGATCCTTCCACCGCAGCCTTCCAAGTAGCCAGAACTACAGGCGTGTGCTACCACACCCGGCTAATTTTTGATTTATTGTAGAGACAAAGTCTTGCCACGTTCTCTGGGCTGGTCTCAAACTCGCCAGCTCATGTAATCCACTTGCCTCGGCTTCCCAAAGTGCTGGGATTACAGGCTGAGCCACCAAACCCAGCCAATAAATTTTTTTGTACTCAGATTTTCTGTGTTCTTACACACATGCATGTCTGATATTTGGGTAGAGATTATATTTTTTATTTCTTTTTTTTCAATGGGATGATCTTCAGTTCCATCCATGTCACTGCAAAGGAAATGGTTTCATTCTTTCTCATGGCTGCATAATATTCCATGGTGTATATATGCCAATTTTCTTTATCCAGTCCATTGTTGGTGGGCACTTGGGTTGGTTCCATGATTTTGCCTTTGTAAATAGTGCTGCATGAGCATACAAGTACAGGTAACTTTTTTATATATTGATTTATTTTCCTCTAGGTATATCCACTTCTTTGTATCAACCACTGTGCTAAGTATAGTGAAATACACAAGACACTAAATATTATTAAAATTTTCAATTCCTGATTTTATTGTCAAACAGAAATAATTCCCTAGTGCTCAGCTATAAATTCTAAAAGATGTTTGCTTAAATTAAATTTCCCTTTATTGAACAGGAAATAACGCTACTGTGAAAGATTTTTCATGGCTCTACACATATCTTTCACAGTGTCCATCAGCAATTTGTGCCACAAGTTAAAAAGAGAAGTATTTTCCAGTCTAAAATGTGTTTACTACTACTGGTGCCACTTTTGAGCAACAGGCATAATACCCTGCATCTACTGCCAACACAAGTGACTTCATGTCTATTCCTGTTTTACTAAAGGACAGTCTGTACTATGTGCTCCCATTTCAAATATACCAGAGGGACACATCATCCTTTGTCAGAAAATAGTCATCTGAAAAATGAACCACTGTCAAATCCAAGATTAGCTTATTTTCATAAGTAATACTTGTTAGTTGAATAGCCCTATTAATTATGGGAATTTCTTGCCATAATAGTAATAGGTTAGTACACTGTATTTTAAATGCTTAAAAACTGAAATATACAACTTTCCATGACTGTACAAATACAGCCAAAATAGAAATTCTCCTTTCAACTACAACTACTCGAAGCTAACAATTACATGTTAAATTCTCACTTTGTTTTAATTTCAAGCAGCACAATGTAGAACATGGACGACTGCAAGTTCCTACATCACAAGTAAGGTAAAAAAAAAAATTTATTTTTAAAGAAATATATGGTTTGCTCTCTAAGATATTTTCAACTTAAAAGTGTAATATTGCCGGGTTCGGTGGATCAGCCTGTAATCCCGTGCCTTTGGGAGGCTGAGGTGAGTGGATTGCCTGAGCCCGCGGGTTCGAGACCCGCCTGAGCAGCGAGACCTCCTCTCTACAATAAATCAAAAAATCAGCCGGGTGTGGTAGCGCATGCCTGTAATTCCGGCTACTTGGAAGGCTGAGGCAGAAGGATCGCCGGAGCCCAGCAGGTCGAGGCTGCGGTGGCGGGGAGCGGCCACTGCACTCCAGTCTGGGTGCCAGAGTGAGACTCCAACTCAAAAAAAAAAAAGTGTAAAATTTATAAAGTCCTTGAGCTTACTATATACCTTCTAAAAGATACAGTGTGGGCTGGGCATAGTGGTTCACGTCTGTAATCCCAGCACTTTGGGAGGCCAAGGCAAGTGGATTGCCTGAGCCCACGAGTTCGAGCCCAGACTAGGCAACATGGTGAGACCTTGTCTCTACAATAAATCAAAAAATTAGCTGGGTGTTGGTGGTGTATGCCTGTAGTTCCAGCTACTTCAAAGGCTGAGGCAGAAGGATCGCCTAAGCCCAGCAGGTTGAGGCTGTGATGGCCAAGAGCAAGCCACTGAACTCCAGCCTGGGCACCAGAGTGAGACTCCAACTCAAAAAATAATAATAATATTTATAAAGCCCTCAATCTTACTATATGCCTTTTAAAAAATACAATGTGGGCCGGGCGTGGTGTAATCCCAGCACTTTGGGAGACCAAGGTGAGGGGATTGCCTGAGCCCACGGGTCCAAGACCAGCCTGGGCAAATTGGTAAGACCTCATCTCTACAATAAATCAAAAAATTAGCTGGGTGTGGTAGTGCACACCTGTAGTTCTGGCTACTTGAAAGGCTGAGGTGGAAGAATTGCCAGAGCCCAGCAGGTTGACACTTGGGTGGCAGTAAGCATGCCACTGTACTCCAGCCTGGACGACAGAGTGAGACTCCAACTCAAAAACAAACAAAAAAATCCACAAAAATACAATGTGGGCTGGGCGCAGTGGTTCACACCTGTAATCTTAGCACTCTGGGAGGCCACAGTGGTAGGACCAGCTTGGGCAACACAGTGAGACCGCATCTCTGCAATAATATTTTTAAAAATTAGCCAGGTGTGGTGGCGCATGCCTGCAGTCCCAGCTACTCAGGAGTCTGAGGCGAAAAGATCACCTGATCCCAGAAGATTGAGACTACAATGAGCTGTGACCATGCCACTGCACTCCAGTCTGGGTGACAAAGTGAGACTCTAACTCAAAACAATATATATAGATAGATATAGATAAATATAAATATAAATAAATATATATATGTACAACACACACACACACACACACACACACACACACACACACACACACAATGTGTATTTTCTTTTTTCTTTTTTTTTTTTTTTTTTTTTGAGTTAGAGTCTCACTCTGTCGCCCAGGCTAGAGTGCAGTGGCGCGCTCACAGCTACCACAACCTTGACCTACTGGGTTCAGGTGATCCTTCCACCTCAGCCTTCCAAGTAGCTGGAACTACAGGCACATGCCACCACATCTGGCTTGCTTATTTATTTATTTATTTATTTATTTATTTATTTAAGAGATGAGGTCTCACCAAGTTGCCCAGGCTGGTCTCAAACCCATGGGCTCAGGCAGTCCTCTCGCCTCTGCCTCCCAAAGCACTGGTATTACAGGTGTGGGCCACTGCGCTCAGCTCAATGTGTATTTTCTAATCTCTAAGATAATGATCAAAATTTTATGTTAATTATTAAAATTATCACAAAGAAATTTTTTTTAACGTTTTGGTCAACTTTTCCAGGACCATGTTTTAGTGTTAAACAACTTGGAAATCCAATTCTAATTACACAATCTTTGCAGGTTATTGAATGATATATGGCAGTTGTCCCCAATTTTTTTGCAATCAGGAACTGGTTTTGTGGAAGGCAATTTTTCCCTGAACCGAAGTGGGGGTGGTTTCAGAGTGATTCAAGCACGTAACATTTATTATGCATTTTATTTCTATTATTATTGCATTGTAATATATAATGAAATAATTATAAAACTCACTATTTTAAAAAGGCATGTGGAAATTGTAAATAAAATAATAAGCAAATCATGCAGGAACTAAAATAAGTGTCAGGTTCTAACTTAAAACTTGCCACCAGATGTACATCAACTCCCTTGCCACTCACTAATAGGGTTCTGATATGAATCTGCAAGCAACTGATTTACTATGGTCTCTGTGCAGTCAAACCTCACTGCTAATGTTAATCTGTATTTGCAGCCATTTCCCAGTGCTAGCATCATTGCCTCAGCTCCATCTCAGATCATCAGACTTTGGATTCTCATAAGAGGCCGCAACCTAGATCCCTCACTTGTACAGTTCACGGTAGGGTTCATGCTCCTATGAGAATCTAATGCCGCCACTGATCTGACGGAATGCGGGGCTTAGGCAGTAATACAAGCGATGGGGAGTGGCTATAAATACAGATGAAGCTTCGCTAGCTCTCTGTCACTCACCTTCTGCTGTGCAGCACAGAGCGGTACCAGTCCATGGCCCACGGGTTGGGGACCCCCGATCTATCAGATACTTTGCATTTTAATAGATCGGTTTCTTCCCCAATTTATGGCACTATAAAAGAGAGACAAAGATGTACAATTTGTACCAGATGTTTCTAAATTGCTACTATGTTGAAGTTATCAAACATGCTATAGCCTTAAGGCCTCTCTCCATTGTTATTACACTATCAAATCACACAGTAGACTCTGGTATTTCAAATTCGATGTCAAAAGTATATTTGTGTAAAAGGAAAAACAATGACAACACTTATGCATAGTTGTTATTAAAATATTTTGTAGAAGTAGATCATCCTCAAGGGGAGATGTGAATGATCAGGATGCAATCCAGGAGAAATTTTATCCACCACGTTTCATTCAAGTGCCAGAGAACATGTCGATTGAAGAAGGAAGATTCTGCAGAATGGACTTCAAAGTAAGAGAAGAATCTAAAAGTACTGTAGGGAAATTAACAATGAGATACTAAGTTTTGAAAAATGAACTTTTCCTACTCATAGCTTGCTACATAGCTTGAAAAGCAGTATGCAAAACGGATAAGAGCACAAATTCTGAAACCAAGCTGAGCTGGGTTTGAATCTGGCTCTACCACTTTCCAGCTGTAACCTTAGACAAGTCACTTAACTTCTCTGTGCTTTTGTCTCCTCATCTGTAAAATGAGAATAGCAAATATGCTTACTTCACAAAGTTATGAAGATTAAGTAAATAAATAGGTAGACCTAATAGATTATACAAGTGAAGCAATTAGAATAGGATTTCTAAAGTAAAAGCCTCTTCTCCAAGAAGAAATTCAAGCCATCCTGCTTTCTCTTGGCCTAGAAGAGTTCCTCAAGCTAGAAAAGCTGTTTAGAAGAGCCATTTGTGTTACATTCATTTTGAATAACTTTTTCTTGTAAAACATTTTTCCAGATTCCTTATAAATAAAAGTTATTGTTAAAGCTTAACACTAGGCTGGGCTCGGTGGCTCAGCCTGTAATCCCAGTACTTTGGGAGGCCGAACTCACGGGTTCGAGACCACCCAGCAACTTGGCAAGACCTCATCTTTACAATAGATCAAAAATTAGCTGGGCGTAGTAGTGTGCGCCTGTAGTTCTAGCTACTTGAAAGGCTGAGGCGGAAGGATCACCAGAGCCCAGCAGGCTGAGGCTGCAGTGGCTGGGAGCATGCCACTGCACTCCAGTCTGGGCGACAGAAAGAGACTCCACCTCAAAAAAAAAAAAAGCTTAACACTGGATTTAATTGTAAAAGCTTATATAGGCCAGGAGCAGTGACTCAAGCCTGTAATCCCAGCAGTTTTGCAGGCCAAGGTGAGACGACTGCCTGAGCCCATGGGTTCGAGACCAGCCTGGGCAACATGGTGAGACCTCGTCTCTACAATGAATCAAAAAAATTAGCCAGGCATGGTAGTGCACACCTGTCATTCTGGCTACTTGGAAGGCTGAGGCAGAAGGATCACCAGAACCCAGCATGTCAACGCTGGGGTGGCCATGAGTGTGCCACTGCACTCCAGCCTGGGTGACAGAGTGAGATTCCAACTCAAAAAAAAAAAAAAAAAAGGTTATATAAAAACATTTGACAGACTGGGCATGGTGGCTCACACCTATACCTAGCACTTTGGGAGGCCAAGGCGCAAGAATCGCTTCAAGACTAGACTGGGCAACATCGCTCCACAAAAAATATATAAAATTAGCCAGGCATAGTAGCATATGCCTATAGTCCCAGCTGTTCAGGAGGATGAGGTGGAAGAATTGCTTGAGTTCAGGAGGTCAAGGCTGTGGTGAGCCATGATTATGCCACTGCACTCCAGTCTGGGTGACAGAATGAGGCCTGGTCCAAGAAAAAAAAGAAAAAAAAAAAAAACTAGCAAACTGCTATTTATGTACCAAACTATAGCTCAAGAACACTGTTTTAGAAAAATTACTCAAGTTCTACATGCCTCAGATATAAATGCTGCTGGAATTTTATTTGTAGCCACAATTAGTCAGAAAAGACATATGACTTCCACATTCCTTGTGGAAACCAAAATAACATAATTATTGTTCTAAATATAGTAATTAAGAGATCATAAAGAGACTGAAGTTGCATGTGAAAGAGCTAGATGTGCTCAAAACAGTCTGAAAATAGTATGTTAATTTCAAGGATCTTAATTTCCAATGCCTTGTTTAAAAAATTGTAAATACCTCCAGCTACTTGGAAGGCTGAGGCAGAAGGATTGCTGGAGCCTGGCAGGTAGAGGCTGTGGTAGTCATGAGTGTGCCACTGCACTCCAACCTAGGCAACAAGAGTGAGACTCCAACTCAAAAAAAAAATTTTAAGTACCTTTTTGAGCTATTGCTTTGCATTTCAATCACAAACCCACTCAGATACTGGAATTATTAAAATTCATAAGTGGACATTTGGGTTCCAGTGATGCTATACTTTAAAATTCTGCCATCTCTTTGTGCTTTTGTTTTTAGGTGAGTGGACTACCAGCTCCTGATGTGTCATGGTTTCTAAATGGAAGACCAGTTCAACCAGATGACTTGCACAAAATGATAGTGTCTGAGAAGGGTTTTCATTCACTCATCTTTGAGGTGATCAGAGCGTCAGATGCAGGGGCGTATGTATGTGTTGCCAAGAACAGAGCAGGAGAAGCCACTTTTACTGTGCAGCTAGATGTCCTTGGTAAGCCTCCAAAGAGATCCTTGAGAGTTCCTTAAAATCCAGAAGCATTGGCAGAGCACAGTGGCTCATGCCTATAATCTCAGCACTTTGGGAGGCCGAGGTGAGAGAATTGCCTGAGCCCAGGAGTTCAACCAGCCTGGGCAACTTGGCGAGACCTCATCTTTAAAATAAATTTAAAAATTAGCCGGGCATGGTGGCAGACGCCTGTGGTTTCTGCTACTTGGAAGGCTGAGATGGAAGGACCACCTGAGCCCAGCAGGTCACGGCTGCGGTGGCTATGAGCGTGCCACTGCACTTCAGCACTCCAGCCTCAGCGACAGAGGGAGAATTTGACTCAAAAAAAAAAAAAAAAAAATCCAGAAGTATTGAAAGAGTATTTTTTTTAAAAAAGTATTTAAAAAGAAAAACCCCAGGAGAGGTTTAAGATTAATGTCTACATAACTTAGGGAAGCAAGTAAAACTAGAATGACAAATCTACCACCAAAGTTCTTCTGGAAAGGAAATTTTTAAAAATCATGCAATTTTAGACAGACCAAAGTGGTATAAGCATTTCTAGATGTAATTATAGGGTCTCAAAGTGAAAAATTTAGTCTAATCATTTCTCTGGTCTAAAACAACAAATCTGACTCACGCTTTTACAGAATCATCATTTTAAATGCATTATCCATCATAATTTTAAATGCATAGTTTAAAACTGAAGAGTAAATATCAATTTTTAGCCTTAGACTATGTCCTCTTTACTAGGAAACTAGTCTCTAATTTTAACCAAAAAAACATGCCTATTGCTTTAGAAAACAGGTATGTCTCATGTCTCATCTGTCATAAGTAGGGACGTTCTTTTTTTTTCTTCTGATTGTCAGTGAGGATATTTATTGAGGGTTTAATGGGTACAGGGAGAAGGCTGGATGACTTCGCGTGGGGGGAGATCCTTTTCCTGGGATCCCAAGATCTAGACTCGTGGGGGCTGAGGGAGAGAGGTCTGGGGCCTAAGAACACTGTGCAGGGGCCACTGTCTTCTCTAGGGTGTTCCCTTCATGCGTGAACCAGTAGCTGATGCTGTTGTGAGATTTCCACTGGTCGGGTGTCAGGGTCAGGTAGTTATTAGCCACATACTTGTTACTCTGTTTGGAGGGTTTGGTGGTCTCCACTCAAGTAGGGCAGTTCTTATAACACTGGTGTCTGGTTTTAAAATTTTATAATGTAAGTGCTTTAAATAAACAGTTTGAATACCCCTAATCTAAAAAATCTGAAATCCAAGATCCTCCAAAATCAATATGACACTCAAAGGAAATGTTCATTGGAGCATTTCAAATTTTCACACTAACGATGCTCAGCCAGTATTAGGCAAATATTCTAAAATCCATAGAAATCAGAAATCCAAAACACTTCTGATTCTAAGAATTTCAGATAAGGGACACTCATCCTGTACCACATTTTTAACAGTTTAAGCCACAGTGTATTGCATAAGACATTTTGCTCTAATTCACTATTTATTATGTAAAAGTTTATTATACAAAAGTCTTTTATAGTCTACTCAAATCAATAAGATCTTTACGATTATCCTAGGATATACTGAAGGGTCCAACCTAAACGGAAAACTAGGGAGCTGGAATTTTTTTAAAACCCACACAATTCAAGCAATTAAGCTTTGGACAAATCCTATTTGTGTCAATGGCTTCAGGAATACTATAATATTAGAACTGAAAGAGATCTTGGCTGGCATTGGTCCGGGCTCATTTCTCCTTCAGAAAAGCCAGGGTTATAATATTATACTAGCATTTCCTCATTTTCCTAAGGTAGTTGACAAAAAGTAAAATCATTACAATTACTGATATTTGTATATTAGTTTACAAAGTATCTCTTCATTATCTCAATTGTTCCTCACAATTAATTTGTGTGGTAGGCACAACAGTCACAATTACCTGAATTTTTTAAAAAATGATAAAACTGAGGCTCAGAGAAACTAAACAAAATTTTTCCAATTTGACATGTTTCATGGAGCCAATAAAGAATTTGAACCCAAGCTATCTGATACTTTCCACCATTCATGCTGCCTCCCTATAGGTGAGATGATAAATAAGAATATGACTTAAATTATTTAAATGAAATATGATTATCAATTCAGTGAATAATTACATTACAGTTTTAGAACTCTGAATGGCATAACAAAATATTACTGTTCCAATAACTGGCCACTGAAGAAAAAGAAATAAATAAAATAGTATATTCTTTTAACTAAAAGTTTGCAAATTTTGTTGTTGCTTTTTAACACTTTAATATCAACATATAAATTTCATAATACTTGTTTGATTTCATGTATTTTTATAATATTTCAAATAATCAAATTTTTTATTGATATGTAGCAAAAGAACATAAAAGAGCACCAATGTTTATCTACAAACCACAGAGCAAAAAAGTTTTTGAAGGAGAATCAGTGAAACTAGAATGCCAGATCTCAGCTATACCTCCACCAAAGCTTTTCTGGAAAAGAAATAATGAAATGGTACAATTCAACACTGACCGAATAAGGTAGGATATATATTTCTTCTAGACTCACTATAATTTATTTGGGTGAATCCAGTTTTACTTCAACATACATTATAAATTGCATGCAATGATGATCTCAATTTGACTAGTTTTTAAAACACAAATAAAAATATAAAACTTCATTAAACCAGATTCCACTAATCAAAGCTTTCAGGAATAAATTAGGCTAACATTTACCTTTTTATCAACAATGATGAAAGATGGCTCAAGGAAATAGATAATGTAAACAAGGTTAAGGATGTTTAATTAGAGAAAACCAACAGCTAGCTGGGCACAGGGGCTCACACCTATAATTCCAGCACTTTGGGAGGCAGAGGTGAAGTATAGCCTGAGTCCAGGGGTTCGAGACCTACCTGGGAAACTTGGTGAGACCTCATTTCTACAATAATTTCAAAAAGTAGCTGGGCATGGTGGTATGTGCCTATAGACCCAACCACTTGGAAGGCTGAAGCAGAAGGATTGCCTGAGTCCAGGAGGTTAAGACTGTATAGCCACAATTGTGCCACTGCACTCCAGCCTGGTTGACAGAGTAAGACCCTGTCTCACACACACACAAAGATAGAAAAGAAAACTAATAGCTATTTGGCAATTCATAGATACAGTCTCAGAATTTCCAACTGTTTCTTATTAGTCTGACTCTGAGGGTCAGAGCGATCACTTAAATAAACTTTCATTGAAAAACTAATTTCTGTGTTTCACTTTTTCAATTTTTTTTTAGCTTATATCATGATAACACTGGGAGAGTTACTTTACTGATAAAAGATGTAAACAAGAAAGATGCTGGGTGGTATACTGTGTCTGCAGTTAATGAAGCTGGAGTGACCACATGTAACACAAGATTAGATGTGACAGGTATGTCATACTATCAACCCAAGTGTTATGAAGGATTTAACCAGGTAGATTTAAAAGGAAATGCAAATCCCAGCAGAATATAAAATTTAGGGAATTTTCCCCACACATCATTAGTTTGGATTTTTTTCCTTTCCCTGCCTGATAAATACTAGAGCAACCAATTTGGGTTAGAACAGGTTTTCTGAATCAACTTTTATTTCATCTATTTCAGCCCGTCCAAACCAAACTCTTCCAGCTCCTAAGCAGTTACGTGTTCGACCAACCTTCAGCAAATATTTAGCACTTAATGGGAAAGGTTTGGATGTGAAACAAGCTTTTAACCCAGAAGGAGAGTTTCAGCGTTTGGCAGCTCAATCTGGACTCTATGAAAGTGAAGAACTTTAATAACTTTACCAACATTAGAAACACACAGCTACACTTTTAGTAATATATTCGATTGTATTCTTGAAATTAATCCATAGCTGTATTAACAGATTATGGCTTTAATTAGGCAATATAGTTAATATATATTTATATTATTATTTATCTTTTGATCTTGCACATTCTGTCTATTCCTCTGATTTGTGAAACCTACAGAAAATCTGAGTAAATGGACTTGTAACTGTAGAAAACTATCTTAAAATATGGGGTTTTAACATTTGTCATACATATTTAACAATTATAAGTTATGAATGAATATCAACTTTTAAAACACATCTAATGCTTGTAATAAGATTTAATGGTACTGCTTTCTACATACTGTTTTACGTGTTTTCTTCTGTAGGAAAACTAACATGGTATAGATTATCTGAGTGTTCCATGTCAAAAGAGAATAAAATTCAAATATCTAAAACAGACTGTCTCCTCTTCACAAAAGTCTAGATCTTTAAAATAAAGCTTCTGGTTGTTATACATTAAACAACACTCAGCAAAACCTACAAATAACAAGTTCCAAAAGGGCAATAATATTATATTCTAGAACAGTGTGAAGCTCATTCAGAGTGAATTCCTCCAGAAACTGAACTAGACTTTCCATGGTTTGTACTTCAACCACAGTAACTTAAATCATGACTGAATCTCTCCTGAATTGTCCAAATAGGTCTCTAATTCTTCAGGATCATTGAGTCTATTGTGCTCAAAGGAATAAGAAGTCTCTAGAGGTCACCTGCTTAATTCTTATATTTAATGTAAATTTGAGAGTCACATGGTAGCCCATGCCCAATGGGATTCCTCAGATACTGGTGAGTAGCTGAGATGGGTCGAGATCCCTTGAGACCAGGAGTTCTAGGCCAACCTGGCCAACAGAGTAAGACAACCTTCCCACCCCAGCCCCTGTCTCTAAAAATAATAATAATGTAAATTTGAATACTTTTATACAGGTGTTTTTCCTCCAACAATTTAAAGTTCAAATAGCATGTTACTTATAACTTGTCACATCTGAGAGTCACAGTACAGGAAAGCCCAAGTCCTTTTATTAAAGTATTCTAAAGCTAGGACAGTGGTCCCCTTGCAGCTCAGGTCTCCGTTTCGCTGGCCATCGGCCTTTTGCTAGGCCTCTCCAGTTCCTTTTATCAATAGTAGTTTTGACCCTCACTACCGTGTGACCTAGTTTCGCTTTTTATCTGCACATGAAACAGCCTTTATCAACATCACTCTATTGTACATCTCTTTCAGGGAAACGACAAAAGTGGCTTTATCTTGTGCCTTCAAAACAGCTTCGTGATTTTCTTTGGGGGCTGCTCTGGAGCCTTTGGACTGAATTCCATTTTATTTTCCTTTGTATCCACATGAGAATCCCTCCTGTCTTATATCCTGGCGTGCTCTTGGCTGCCTTAATTTACAGCCAAATTCGTTTGACCTTTTCTATAGCTGGTTTACAAACCTTCTTCTCAGCTTTGCAAAGTTTCTGGGCCAGACGTGGGTCTGGGCTCCCGAGCACTACTGCAGACTTTTTTTTTCTTAAGTGTATTTTAACTTTAGGGCGAGAAAGGAGTGTAAGCTACTTCTGGCAAGAACTCTCAGTTAATACCAACCAATTTCTGCAAGTGGCAGCGGCCGTGTGAGGTCGCGGTTAGGCATTCAGGCTCTGGCATCCAGACTTTGCCCCAACTTTCGGTAAAATAGTTCATTTCTCCGCAAAATACCTACCTTTCACGGAGGTAGGTGTGGAGACTAAACAAGGTATTAGATGCTAAAGGTATTCAAGAAAGAGAAGCCCGTTAGAATTAATCACTACGACATGTTTAAGCCCACAGGGCCTCTGCGGGAAGCAATACGCCGCCCGGGACCAAGGGCGACCCGAGGCTCCTGTTGCGCAGGCGCTCTGGCAACCCGGCGAGTAGCTTGCGCCCCTGGAGGAGCTGGAGGGCCCGCGCAGGCGCACAAGCGAGGCAGCGCGTGCCGTGAGACCAACGCGCAGGCGCCGCAGGCCAGGGGAGGACGAACGGGCGGTGGAGGCTGTGTCCGCCATGCCTGAGGCCTCCTGGTGGCACCGAGGCGGTGAGGGTGGCTCCTGAGGAGCGGGTGGGACAGGGACCCTCTGGCGAATTCAGGACACCCCAGAAGGAACTTTGCAGCCCCAAAAACCTCCATTCATGTGAGAGAGATGACTGCCAGCACTTTTGGTCCTCACAACCTTCCCTGGAGAAGGGGAGGTGGTGCCACTCCACAGACCGGAAAACGGAAGACCTGAGAGAGACGGGGCGCTCGCCCCTGGCCCGGGGCTCCATCGGGGCGTTGTCACCTGCTGTTTAGTGACCTTCGCGAGGCCAGTCTCTAAAGCCCTTCGGGGATGTGGAGAGTCGTGGCCTTGATAGAACTCCAGTCCGAGCGCGTTTTTTTCCTCCAGCAGATGCCAGTCTTCCCAAGAAGCAACGTTGGGTGGCGGGGGGGGGAAGGTAGGATTAGGGACAGATGAGTTTTGTTTTGTATTTGGTTTTTCATTTTTAAAACGACTGGTGAGAAAACGTACGTGTTAGAAAATGTATTTGTAGCCGGGCTCGGTGGCTCAGCCTGTAATCCCGCGCCTTGGGAGGCCGAGGTGAGTGGATTGCCTGAGCCCGCGGGTTCGAGACCCGCCTGGGCAACTTGGCGAGACCGCATCTCTACAATAAATCAAAAACTAGCCGGGCGTGGTAGCGCGCGCCTGTAGTTCCAGCTACTCGGAAGGCTGAGGCGAAGGATCGCCGGAGCCCAGCAGGTCGAGGGTGCGGTGGCCGGAGCCACCACTGCACTCCAGTCTGGGCGACAGAGTGAGACTCCAACTCAAAAAAAAAAAAAAGGAATCTGGAAAAAAAAAAAAGGAAAATGTATTTGTATGTCGTTATAAAATGACTACCCACTCACCCTATGGGAAAGCCCAACAATTATCCCTAAAAGTGATAATTAAGAAATAGCCCGTGGGTTCAGGTGATCCTTCCACCTCAGCCTTCCAAATATCTGGGAGGAAAAAGAAAGAAATAGCCCGAAGCCACTGGAGCTTTTCTTCACCCAATGTAACAACTAAAAGTGGTTGGTTTTCCATCACAGTTCCCTAATAGACACTATAAGTTACAAAATAATGTACAGAAAAAATTGTCTTATATCTCACAGGGACTTCAAAACCTAGGCTGCATTACAGGAAGGAAGTAGAAATTAGAACCACACTTCAGGAGCTGTTACTCTACTTTATTTTTTTAATAAACCTATGCATATGTAAGTACACAGATGGAGATTATAATTCTGGTCTTTTGAACTAAGAAGCTAAAATGTGGAGGTGAACTACAAAGCATACAGACTTTAAAACCATAGGCAGACTTCTAAAACAAGGCTTAGGGACACATTTTAGGCATGATCTTAAGTTCATTTAGATTGACACTATTTCCAGTTCTTAAGTGGCAAAGTTTTAAATACAGTGGCAAGCTTCCATTGTCAACATTGATTGAATACAGTTATTCCTTCCTTTTGGCACTTTTATCTTGAACATAGTTAATACTGGGTTGGCAGTTGCAACTTGATTTCTTGTAGAACCCTGGAGGCCAAGCAACTCAATTTCATAAATCGAAGGACAAATGAGACCAAAGATAGAGAAGCTCGTCTTAATGCCTGTCATTAGCTTTGTTCTTTCCACTGACCTGTTGCAGTTAATAGTAAAATATGTCTGCGCTGAGTCAAATCTTTAAGGAGGACTGGAAAGACATGTCATCCTGCATTCCTCCTACCTGTGGGTTAATAGCATTGACTTAACTGTGAAGGGCAGTATTAAAGAGCATCTTATCTTTACAGTGCCCAACATACAGTAGATAAAAGCTTACTGGCAAGTTTTATCTCACGTTGGTATGTGCTGCACGCTGGCAATGATATAGCAATTAACTAATTAATTTATATGAGGTGAGTTTGAGTCAGATCTTGATTAAAAAGACAACCGTAGCCAACTTTATAAATATTTCATCTACAATCCCTCTTTAACCCCCACCCCAAGGAAAGTGAGAAAATGAGAAAGAATATTAGTTAGGTTTTTTTGTTTTGGTTTTTTTTTTTATTCGAGGTCTCACCGTGTCGCCCAGGCTGAAATGCAGAGGCACTATCACGGCTCACTACAGCCTTGTCTTCCTGGGCCCATGTGATTGAAAGGGTAAACTGAGGCAAGGTGGGCCGGTGCCGTGGGAATAACGCGAAGAATTTCAAAGGAGAAAGAAGCAAAGTTTATTATCCACTTTCCATAGACAGAAAGGGACCAGTACTCAATAGGGGAATGTGACGTTGAAGGCTGAGAGGCTGGGTGGGAATATTTAAGGCTCTTTTTAGGGCTAAGAAGTAAGTCTGGAGGTTGTATTCTTTGATGTAGCTAACAGAAGTCACATAAGTCTCATTTCTAGACATTCCCAGGCACTGTTATTTCGTGATTTCAGGTGTTAGGCAGGAGACTGGTTACAGAAGACTGATAACAATACACCATTGCTGGAAACATGGATGCCTAGAAGAGCAATCAGGACTAGACATGCTTAAGGGGCTACAAATAATTACCAAGTCCTAACCCTGGGAGGCCAGTTTTACTTCTTGCTAATGATTAAGAGGTAAAAGAATAGGCTGGTCTGCAGAAAGCCTCAGCAATACGTGACAGGGCTAGGGCTGAGAAAAAGTGGCTACAGCACTGCTAGAATTATTTTACCAAGTTTTTCTATTCTAAGATTGTTGTGGTTCCTGCCTTTCAGTTCCAGCCTTTCAATGATCCTTCCACCTCAGCCTCCTGAGTAGCTGGGACTACAAGTGCACACCATTGTGCCCAGCTAATTTTTTGTAGAGATGAGGTCTCCTTATATTGCCTAGGCTGCTCTCAAACTCCTAGGCTCAAGCAGTCCTCCTGCCTTGGCTTCCCAAACTGCTGGGAACACAGGCATGATCCACCATGTCCAGCCAGAATATCAGTTTTGTTTTTGTTTTTGAGTCAGAATTTCACTCTTGCCCAGGCTAGAGTGCAGTGGCATAATCATGGCTCATCACAGCCTCCATCTTCTGGGCTCAAGTGATCCTCCTGTATCAGCCTCCCAAAGGGTAGCTGGGACTACTTGTGCTACCATGCCTAGCTCTTTTTTTTTTTTTTAATTTTGTCTCAAACTCTTGGGTTTGAGCAACCCTCTAGTCTCCATCTCCCAAAGTGCTGGGATAATAGGTGTGAGTCACTGCACCTAGCAGAATATTAGTATTTTTAAAAACTCTTATCATGGGCCAGGCTCAGTAGCTCACCCTGTAATCCCAGCACTTTGGGAGGCTGAGGCGAGTGGATTGCCTGAGCCCGCGGATTCGAGACCAGCCTGGGCAACTTGGCAAGACCTCATCTCTACAATAAATAAAAAAATTAGCCAGGCATCATAGTATACGCCTGTAGTTCTGGCTACTTGAAAGGCTGAGGTGGAAGGATTGCCGGAGCCCAGCAGGTCACTACTGGGGTGGCTGTTAGTGTGCCGCTGCACTCCAGCCTCGGCAACGGAGTGCAACTCCAACTCCAAAAAAAAAAAACAACCTCTTATCGTGGACCAAGACACAGTTTAAAATGTTCTTCTACGTGTATTATTTCAATTCACACAACAAAATTAGGAGGTAGGAGATAACCATCCCTGCGATGAGACACATAATACCCTTATCTGTCTGAATTCCAAGTCCATATAACCGTAACCACTCATGTTACTATACTCTCAATGTGGGAAAAAAAGCCAACTTAAAGAACAGTGTGTATAATGTGACTTCATTTTTGTAAAGGTAAAATTATTTTCTTTATAAACATGTATGCATAAAGAAAAATCTGAAGAATAAATGCTAAACTAACTCTAGTGGTAGGATTACAGGAAACTTCTTCCTGCTTTTTATATTTCTAGTTTAGATTTTTTAAATATTACTTTTATAAGTAGACTAAATAAAGTTGAATTTTCAAAACAAAAATGGGAACAAATTGTAACATTTTTAATTCTGATAAACTGGATTTTTAAACAAAATTTTAAACAAAAAATTCTTCTCCTTAGTGACTTTTGGGATGGTAGATCCACACATGTATTACTTAAACAAGGTTATGGCATCTCTATTTTTGGACACTTCTGTGCCTGGTGAAGAAAGAATCAACTTTAAATCTATTCACCACATAACTGATTTTTGGAAGGTAAGGTATCATGTGACTGTGGATGAAATAGCTTTAGGTATTCTATAAACCCTTGGAGCACATAGTAGGCACTATATGAATATCTGTTGAAGGAATAAATAAAAATGAATATTTCTTTAAACTATGAGAAGCAACCAGCCAGTAGATATTTATTGAGAACCTATGTTCTCAGTGTGATACTATTCCTGTAACTTTAAAAAATTTATTTTTTTAACATTCTCATTTCATTTGGAAAATAGGAGACTCTTCTTGTATGAGGGTTACGAGCTGAAGTCAGTCTAATTATGTATAGTGAAAATTACTCTTAAAATTATTTAATTGCTCAAAGTGTAATATGTGTGGTCTTGGCATACAGCCCTCTACTGTATATATGTGTGACAGTAATATACAGTATGTAATAAAGAGTACCCATACAGAATATAATTCATAGTGTTTTTCATTACATAAGGGAGTCATTCCTTCAGCACTGGAATAGACTTGATTTATTTCCATTACATTTAACATAACCAGATGCTCACATTGCGAAGAAAGAACAGTTAAGAAAACAGCAGTTTCAGTCATCCCAGGTCACAAGCATAAGGGGAATATAAGGACATGGCAATTAGGGAAGCTTAGATTAGGCTAAGTATGACAGTTTTGAGTTTTGAAGGGTAAATCAGGGAAGGGGATTTGAGGAAGAAGGAACAATATGTGCTGTAAGTCTGTATATGGAACTACGTTTGCCATCGTGGGCATTTAGAAGACAAGGTGGGAAAAGCCAAATTATAAACTAGGCAGAAGTTGCATCATGAATGCCATCCTGGGGATTTGAAATGATCAGGGAGACAGGGTCATTTCCTGAAAAGTGAGAGGGCAAGTGTGAGATGAAGGTTAAATTGTGATACCTCATTGGTTTAGGTCAAGTGAAATATGGAAGAATAATAGAAATGGCACCCACCTTCCTCTTGGTTATTGTGCTGTCTGAGGCTTGTACGTGGCCAGTGGCGAAGAAGACAAAGGGGGGAAAGAAAAAATGACCTCTGGGCTTAGGCTGTCCTAGAATGAGTTGATAAGGGCAGAGCCAGAAGTATTAGTCACATAGCCAGAGCTAGAATGGGGTACAGGTAACTTTGAAGTCGTGATGTGTGGCTATGACCAGTTTTGATATTCATATTGGAGGACAATTTTCAATTTACTCATATAAGAAGGGGAAAAGAAGAATTATTGGATTAAATGAGTTAATGCTGGGCCAGGAATAGTGGCTCACGCCTGTAATTCCAGCACTTTGGGGGGACTGACGCCAGTGAATAGCTTGAGCCCAGGAGTTCGAGACCAGCCTGGGCAACATAGACCTCATGTCTACAAAAAATCAAAAAAGTTAGCTGGATGTGGTGGCACAGTCCTGTAGTCCCAGCTAGTCAGGAAACTGAAGAGTCCAGGATTTTAAGGCTTTAGTGAGCCATGATCCTGCTACTGCACTCTAGTCTGGGTGATAGAGTAAGACCCCGACTCAAAAAAAAAAAAGGTTAATGCTTGTAAAGTGCTTGGAGCAGTGCCTAGTACATAGTAGGTGCTTTACAAGTGTTAACCAGCAGTATCAGTATCATTACCATTAATATTAATGGTAGCTTGGTCAACAATTAAATTTTCATACTCAAAATCTCATATGCATAATGATGTTATGAATGTAGATTCTGTTGACATGAAAATATTTTTTCCATGATGTTTATCTTTCTATATAAAGTTTATGGAAGGACCCCTTTTGGAAGGTCTGTACTGGGACTCATGGTACAATAACCAGCAACTATATAATTTAAAAAACAGCAGTCGCATCTACTATGAGAACATACTTCTAGGACTCCCCAGAGTCCGTCAGCTAAAAGTCCGCAACAGCACGTGCAAGGTCTATTCATCCTTTCAGTCTTTGATAAATGAATGTTATGGCAAATATACTTCTGCAAATGAAGACCTGTCTGACTTTGGCCTTAAAAGTGATACTGAGTAAGTAATATAAAATTAAAGTGATAGTGAGTAGTATAAAATTATACAGTATTTTTTTTCCTAATAGTTTACCATTATATCTTTTAGAAATTGTTAAAAAACGGTGTATTTTTCAAGTAATACCAGCTGGGGGCTGGAAGGAAGGAGGCTATTTCAACAATAGTATCAAAGGAAGATTTGGAAATAGAATGTTTAAAAAAGGAAGAGTGAACCTGTTATTTTTGGTTTGTTCACCCCAGGATGTGAAGTGGGTTTTTTTGTTGTTGTGGTATAAAAAAATGTTTAGTCATATTGGACACATGGCAAAGCATCCATTTTTGCTTCTATAATAGTCGACTAATCAGCTTTTCTGGCTCTGGTCATACCCCCTCCAATACATCCCCAAATCATTTGAGGATCCTTAGGGTACGTCTTGGATGTACTCTCCCACTTTCCTCCTCCTTCTCTCTGTCTTGCTTCAGTGATCTCTTCTGTTGTCTCCAATACTAAAAAGGCAGAATTGAGCTCTACAGGCAGTGCATCTGATGGTGCTTGACACTGTGGCCATCGCCCTCCAAAGTAATTGAAGCTAGTGCTGGTGTAGACTCATGTTTACACTTTATGCTCATATTGAGAATGTGAAAGCCCAAAGCCACTGGCACCACCTCTCCTTGGCACAGAAGCTGCTGGTATCAGTGATATTTACACTTTGTACTTTTAGAGTCATATGAAAATTGTAGGGAGGAGAGAGTAACCCTTTTTTGTAATTTAATATGTACCCAATGATAGAAATATTTACAAAGTTCTACCCTTTCCTACTCATATCTTCCACTCTCCAGAAGCAGCTACTTTTAGCTCTTTCCATCGTTTCTTCTGGTATATACTTCCTCCTTCTAAATAACATCATCACACTGCTATCTCATACTTGATTTTATAGTTGTATACATGTTGTGTTTCTATCATGGAAGTTAATCTGTCATGTAGCTCTCTAGACACTCCCTGTTCCTCTTAGCCTCTCAGTAGTTTCATCATAATTATTACTCATCATTAATCAATGTTTATTTTATACATATGAATGATGATTATATATCTTTTCTTGAACAACCTCTCCTGAACCCCCAGGATTAATAACTGCTTTGTGGATTTTGTTGACTTGTTTCTTCTTTGTATGAGTTGTGGGTGTTCTTGAGGACTTGTATAAATCTTATAAATAAGTTCATAAGTGTGATGACACATTCTCTTAAATATTACAGTACTATTCATTTTCTTTCAATCAAAAATTATTACATAAAGCAATTATTTAATTATACATTATGAATTGAAATCTCAAGACTAATCCTTTAGGTATTCCAATAGTCCAAATTCTTATAACTATAATACTTTAAATACCAAAATTAACACTGGATTAAATTTTATTTTACTGTATCTATACTTAATCGAAACTGTGAGTTAATATCTGTTATTCTTCAACAACCAAAATAATCAGTTTGTGCTTGTTTGTCTATCTAAAATATAAAAGTCATTACTTAAAAACATCTATACAAGTTGGAAGCTAGGTGAGGGTTGGTATAACAAATCTTCCTATTTCATTTTAACAATCATGTGGAAAACACTCAAAACTATACCTATGAAAGTTTAATTAAAGTATACATACTTTTTCCTAGTGGTGTCACATTTTCCCCCTGCTGAAAACATAGTATTATTAATAGAAAAACAAGTTTGGAATGCCTCTTTGGATAACATTTCAAATATGTTTTGGGGAGACTAAAATGAGGAATCAAGGCTTTTGTTTTTTGATATCCCATAATTAAGTTAAAAGTTAAACGAATGGAAACAAAATTTAGTTATACACATTTTACTTTTTTTTCTTTTTTTTTTTTTTTGAGTTGGAGTCTCACTCCGTCACCCAGGCTGGAGTGCAGTGGCACACTCACAGCCACCCCAGCGTCACCCCTGCTGGGCTCTGGCGATCCTTCTGCTTCAGCCTTCCAAGTAGCCGGAACTACAGGTGCGCGCTACTGTGCCTAGCTAATTTTTTTTTTTTTTAATTGCAGTTGCAAGGTCTCATCAAGTTGCCCGGGCTGGTCTCAAATGCACAGGTTCAGGCAATCCACTCGCCTTGGCCTCCCAAAGTGCTGGGATTACAGGCTGAGCCCACATTTTGCTTTGATTTATGTACTTTCATTAAAATAGGCTAGCTATGTAACAATATAGACAGTATAGCAAAGTTTTTATTTATTGGGTATTTATAAACAATATATGACATTTACAAGACAGGCTCTATGCAGCATCTATTTTTGCCATATTAAAATTTCTGAATCAAAACGCTTGATATTCTTGTCCTACTCAAAAACTAAACATCTCATAAAACAACAGAAACAACATGTTCAAGAAAAAAAAATTAGTTATCTTTTTCTAGATTGTAAGTTCCCTAAGACAACAGATGGATCTTACTCTGTTGTCTAGGTTTGAGTGCAGTGGCTATTCACAGACACCATCATAGTACACTGCAGCCTTGAACTTCTGGTCTCAAGCAATCCTCCTGCCTCAGCCTCCCAAGTAGCTGGGATTACAGGCATGCACCACCATGCCCAACAGATGGATTTTTGAAAAAATTTCTCAAAGCATCCAGTCCAGTGTGTTGCCCACAATAAGCATTTAAAAAGTAGAAGGACAGGTGTGGTGGCTCACACCTATAATCCCAGTACTTTGGGAAGCTAAGATGGGAAGATCGCTTGAGGCCGGGAGTTCAAGACCAGCCCGGGCAACACAGCAAGACCTTGTCGCTACAAAAAAAAAATTAGCCAGGTGTCGTGGTGCGTGCTTATAGTCCCAGCTACTCAGCAGGCTGAGGTGAAGGACTCACCTGAGTCCAGGAGGTCAAGTCTGCAGTGAACTGTGATCATGCTACTGCACTCTAGCCTGGGCAACAGAGTGAGATTCCAACTGAAAAAAAAAAAAAGTAGAAATATATTAAGTATTAATTCTTTTAACTTAACTCTTAACTCTTTGTCTTACTTCAAAATTACTATCATACTTACGAATTTATTACTACCTTCCTTTTTTTAGCTACTACTTTTGAACAAAAGGTGGGTGTGAATTTTTAGAATACTTCTTAGTTGGGTTTTTTTATTTCACCACTATTCTTTTTATGTCTAACAGATGGAAGTATTCTACTTCTAATACCAGCTCACCTTGGCACCGGGGACTTGTTGGTGTTTACCGAAGTGGGGGATATATTTTCACTTTATCAAAATCAAAATCTGAAACCAAAACCAAATTCATTGACCTTCGACTGAACAGCTGGATCACAAGAGGGACCAGAGTTATATTTATTGATTTTTCCCTATACAACGCTAATGTAAATCTGTTTTGTATTATCAGGTGAGTAACTCAAAACTATTTTTTTTTTCAGTAGGCAGTGGTCAGTAGCCTACAAGACATCTTTATTAGTACAGTTGACCCTTGAGCAACATGAGTTTGAGCTGCATGGGTCCACTTATACATGGATTTTTTTTCAATAAGTATATTGGAAAATTTGGGGGACATTTGTGACAATTTGAAAAAATAGACAAACCACATAGCCTAGAAATAGAAAAAAATTATTACATAAAATATATGTAGATACTAGTCTATTTTATAATTTATTACCATAAAATATACACAAATCTATGATAAAAAGTTAAACTTTTTTTATAATCAATATTTTTTATTATGATATTGTAGGGTACAGTTAAGAGTTACGTATACAAATACGTTTCGTTCAGGCACCCTTGTTGATAAGAGGTGTCTCCCCGTCCCCAGACAGATATTTACTACTGTTAATCCCATCTCCCTTCCCCTCCCCGCCCATAGTTTCCCACTACTGTCAGTCATTTTCTTATAGTATTACATTGGATTTTCAAGGTCCACTATATGAGTGAGAACATGTGATACTCGGATCTTTGTTTCTGTGAGAGGTCACTCAGCATTATAGACTCTAGTTCCATCAAGGTTGCTGCGAAATTCATGATTTTGTTCTTTTTTATGGCTGCGTAGTATTCCTTTGTGTATATGTACCACATTTTTTGATCCAGTCCTCTTTTGATGGGCAGCATGGTTGCTTCCAGGTTCTTGCTATTGTGAACAATGCTGCAATAAACATGCGTGTGCAGGCATTTTTTTTATAGAGTGATTTGAGTTATTCGGGATATATTCCCAATAGGGGGATTGCGGGGTCATATGGGAGGTTGATATTTAGAGCTTTCAGGAATCGCCACAGTGCTTTCCATAGAGGTTGCACTAGTTTACACTCCCACCAACAGCATAGAAGTGTTCCCTTTTCGCCACACCCTCTCCAGCAGCTGTTATTTTTTGAGTTGTTGATAATTGCCATTCTGACTGGAGTTAGGTGGTATCTCAGTGTGGTTTTGATTTGCATCTCCCTGATGATTAGTGAGGGTGAACACTTCTTCATGTGTCTGTTGGCTGCTCAGATGTCTTCCTTTGTGAAGTGTCTATTCATATCTTTTGCCCATTTTATAATGGAGTTGTTTGGGTTTTTCTTTTCAACACGTTTGAGTTCCTTGTAGATCCAAGATGTTAAGCCTTTGTCAGACCTGTGTTAGCAAATACTTTTTCCCAGTCTGTAGGCTGTCTCCTTGCTCTCTTTATGGTTTCTTTGGCTTTGCAGAAGCTTGTCAGTTTAATAAGGTCCCACTTGTCTATCTTCTCTCTTATGACCTGTGGGTTTTGGGTTTTGTTCAGGAATTGGATGCCAGTTCCGATTTCCATGAGGGTATGTCCTTCATTTTCTAAGGTTCTTATGGTTTGAGGTTTTACATTTAGCTCTG
>NW_007248922.1:0-11759 GCF_000164805.1 Carlito syrichta
AAAAATAAAATTATACACAGAAATTATGATGCGTATAAAAACAAGATTAAATAGTTGCGTTTCAGTAAGCCACATGCAAATGAAAAGTACTGCTGACCGACCATCATTCTGTAAAGCAAACAATTATATGACACTCAGGTGTAACTCTGAGAAAATTAGTCTGAGTGCATGCAAATGCTTTTATTCACGAGAATGTACTGCAGCACACGAGCAGACGATACAACTTCAATGATCATACACTCAGGAGAATGAGGCTATCATTCCTTGCCACACTTGCTGTTGCAGCAGCTCTGTTGACAGTCCTCCCGGTATAGTGATTCTCATTATTGCATTGCAGCATCTCTGCTTCAATTTCATATTGTGCTTTGCTTCTTTCTTCACTTCATGTAAAATCTCTGAGAAGAATCAGATTGATTTGATTATTATCCGTTCAAGGGAGGGTGCCTATTCTCAGAGTTTCCTAAAAGATAAGAACATTAATGATCACTAACATGTGATCATTATTCTTACTAGGATTCAGCTGCTTTTTAGATATTTATATACTATGAAGTAACCAATGTATTAAATATGTATAATTAGTATCTTTTAATTTAATTTTGCAGTTTGCTAAACTGATGCTTAAAGTTACTAAATAAAGGCACCAAATTCACACATCATGTGAGTGGTGGTGTTTGAGTGAGCCCAGTTTCCATGTTCTTAGTCCCTCTGCACATTTTCCAAATCACTGCCTTTCACTTACCTGGTCTCTACAAAGATCCATTACTATAGGGTGTAGATTCCTCTTCTAACAACTTGTGGTCAGGAAAACAAAACTATATCTTACAAACCACAATATTTTCACAAGAACCTCCAATTGCCAATTTTTTTTGAAGTGCTATTGAGCTAGTAAAGTTTTAGAGTACTGCTCAGGAATGGGTTGTGGGAAGCAAAGTTGAAACTTCATTTCTACTTTACTATTGGGTAAACCCTGCAAGTTAAATATTTCCCAGAGATCAGGCACTCCGGGCTCAGCTACAGGGAAGAACTCAAAGTTCTATGTCATTATATAAAAATAAAAGACAGAACAATATACTGAACGATGGACTAGTGGATTTTTGGTGTCATCTAGAAATAGATTTAGGCAATAAAAATGAAGCTATGGTATTGAGAAAGAGTTTAAGTGAAATAGTGAGATGTAGGTATATAGAAATCCATATATTTTTGTCACATTTTTGTTATTTCCAAGTATTTTAAAGAAATATCTTTGAGTTTTTCTTAAACTTTTCTTTAAGAAGGAAGTAAAAAACTTCAACATTCTAGTCACTTATGCTGGTAAAACCACTCCAAGCATTCTTGAGATATCTTCATATGCTTATAATAAAAAGTACTCTTTTATTGCCCATGTATCGCAGTATTTCTAAGTGGAATATCACAGAATTTTCTATTATTGTAGCTAGTTTTAATGATTAAAAAATATCAATTTTCCCAGGTCTAATTTTCACAGTCTGCAATACAATCTTACCTCAACCCTGTTATGGATTCTCTTTCCAATTTAATCCCCCAGTTATCCACTGTGTAGATTCACAGAACATAGAAACCATTGGTGCCAGAAAGTATCTAAGAGTTTGACTAAATTTGTTCTATCACATTTTGGCTGACTGATCTTGAAGAAGCTGCTGTAGCTGTTTGGTTGGATTGCTATAAAATGTCAATATTAACAGTGTTTGTACATCAGTCCTTATCAAAAATTTATTCACACTTTATCACCTGAAAATCTTGTTCAAATACTAAACTCCTTGCATCTCTGCATTATGGAACCTGATTATCTGCATTTTTAAACAATATTCAGATGAAACTTGTTAAAAGTCACTAATTAGTGCCATCCTTTAAATTGCAAGGGTCTACATAATGGGGTCTGCACAACGGGGGCATTGTGAAGACTAAATAATCTCATCAGTGTAAAATGATTATTACAGTCATTTTCACATACCAAGCACTCATAAATTAGCATTATGAGGTAAATTTAAATTATGTGACTTAATATATTTATTTTCCAGATGATGTGTGTTAACAAGAGGATTGAAAAAACTTGTACATTGTCACATAAAATGACTCCAGAAAAGTCTGGGTGCCAAAGATTTCTTTGGCCATTACTTTCTACAAACTATGATCACACTATCCCTTTTCTGAAACTAGTTTTAGACTAGTTGTATTCGTCAAACACATACATTGCTACCACTCCTGGGAAACCTTTCACAATTGACTCAAATATCTGTTGTCTCCCTGCTTCTTTGAACTGTTATATGTCTTCTCTACTCTGCCAATCCATTGGCACCTGTTTTTTAAATTAATATTTATTTATTTATTTTTGTTGGAGGATAAAATCAATAATCATCACAGAGTATTTGGAAAATTCCAAAATGTCCAATAAATGAAATAGAAATCCCCTGCAACTATCACTTCTTCCTTTTGTCTCTTTAAAAAATTTAAACAACAAAAAAATTGTTGTCTCACAGTTCCAGAAGCCAAAATTCTGAAATTATGATGTTGGGAGGGTTGGTTCCTTCTGAGAGATGTGAGACAGAATCTTTTCCAGTACACTCTCCTAACTTCTGATGGTGACCAGCAATTTCCTGGTGGTCCTTAGTTACAAATACATCACTTCCATCTCTGCCTCTGTCATTACATGGCTTTCTCATGGAGTACCTACGTAATTTT
Source organism: Carlito syrichta (assembly GCF_000164805.1). Classification (NCBI taxonomy): domain Eukaryota; kingdom Metazoa; phylum Chordata; class Mammalia; order Primates; family Tarsiidae; genus Carlito; species Carlito syrichta. Next base: position 2,698 of record NW_007248922.1, read on the forward strand.
TTCCCTTTTGTTACTGATTTTATAATATTTGTACATAGTTATGGGGTATATGTAATATTCTGATACATGCATACAATGTATAGAGATCAATTCGGAGTATTTAGGATATCCATAACCATGAACACTTTTCATTTCTTTATGTCGGGAACATTTTAGATATTATCTTCTGTACATTTTAAAATAGGTTTATTGTTGTGTGTTATCAAACACTATAATTTATTCCTTCTAGCTGTATACTTGTAGCCATTTACTAAACTCTCTTTTTCCACCTTCTCCCAACACACATGCTTCCCAGCCTTTTGTAACTGTTATTCTATTCTCTGCCTCTACAAGATCAATATTTTTAGTTTCCATATAAGAGTAAAAACATGCCTATTTGTCTTTCTGAACCTGACTTATTTCATTGAATGTAATGACCTCCTACTATATCCATATTGCCACAAAGGAAAGTATTTCTTCCTTTTTATGACTGAATAGTATTCCATTGAGTATATATGCCACATTTATGTATCCACATATCCCTTGATGGACTCATAGGATGATTCCATATCTTGGCTATTGTGAGTGGTGCTGCGATAAACATGTGACTAAAGGTATCCCTTTGTATACTGGTTTATTTTTCTTTGGATGAATATCCCAAAGTGGGATTCCTGGATTATATGGCAGTTCGATTTTTCATTTTTTGAGAAATCTCCATATTGTTTGTCATAATAGTTGCACTAACTTATGTCCACACCAACAGTTAATGAGAGTTTTTTTCCTTCACTACCTCACTGGCTTTTCTTATTGTTTGTCTTTTTGATAATAGCCATTCTAACTAGGAGAAAATGATATCTCATGACAGTTTTGAGTTTCATTTCTCTGATCATTGGTAATGAGCATTTTTTCATATTCTTGTTGGTCATTTGCATGAGAAATGTCTTTAGATTTTTTGCCCACTTATTAAGGGGATTATTTGGTTTTTGTTATTGAATTATTTGAGTTCCGTATATAGTCTGGATATTAGCTCCTAGACTGAAAAATTGTCTACAAATATTTTCTACCATCCAACAGGTGGTCTTCTCACTTTGTTGATTGTTTCTTTCTCTGGGCAGAAGATTTTAGTTTAATATCGTCCTATTTTTTTGTTGTTGTTGCCTGTACTTCTGCAGTTTTAGCCAAAAAAATCTCAGCCTATATCTTTGGCCCTTGTTATCTACACATTTCTTGAAAATGTTTAAAATGTATCTCAACTAAGGTCCATGAATGCATAGACCGATTTTTTTATTCTTATGTGTACCTGTGATAATTTCTTTATAAACAGCAAGTGATAAATATTGATTGACCAAAAGATTGCTCAGACTCAGAATGACAATAACTCCAAAAAGTTAGCTAGGTAAATTGTCCAGGAAAAGATGAACATCCAAGCTTCCTTTTTAAAATATAAGTTATTCTTGATTTATTTCATGGGTCTTTTAGGGGAAAAAACATATATATGTATAAAACATATATATATATATATATATATATATATGTTTTATACACTTGATTTTACGAACCCAGGCCTACCACTGAATATACATGATGGTCACTTTAATTTTCTTAATGTTCTTCTGTATTAAGAACATGTTAAATGTGCCAGCTTACCTCTTATGATTCAAGGTGTATGAGATCTCTACCTGGTTCCATAAGGAGCCACACAATTCAATGCCTGGCAAACTCGAAACAATCTGGGATATTCTCAGAGTTGTCAGGAAAGAGATATACTAGTTTCACCAGGAACAGGGAAACAATGAATTGCAACACTGTCAGTGGCTGTTGTTGAACAAACTTTCCTCCAGTATTGAATAGAAAGCTGATGGGAAAGAGAGACAGAGACAGAGAGAGAGAGAGACTGAGCCTGGTGGAAAAGGAGGCCGGGTGGGAGACCATGTCGGAGGAACGCGAAAATCAATTAAGAAGATTTTCCATTGAGGGCTGGCTGTGCAGCCTGTGATGGCGAGAAAGAGTAAGCCACGGAGACAAGTCTCCTTAGCGACCGACTCCTCTCTCAGCCAAGCACACACTGGCCTGCCCTGCGCCTGTGACGTCTCAATGGGGCTCGTGACAGAGACGGGCGTGTCAAGGAGGGCGGCACGGGCACCACGCGTGGCCCCCCCAACCGCCGGCGCAGATGGCCGATCTAGCCCTGGGGCCTTCCTCCTGCTGCTCGCAGGTGATGGGCACCAGGTGGGTCACTCTGTGGGGATGAGTGAGGACTGCCCAGCTCGGCACTGTGTGGCTGTGCGTCCTGGCCCTGTATCTGGCTCACCAGGGAGGAGTCTGCTCAAAGCTCAGCCCAGGACCAACCCAGTTCCTGCCAGGCTCACCTAGAACCTTTCCCATCACCATGGCTGCCCTGTGGCAAGGGTTAGAGGAAAAGATTCCGAGGAGGTACAGGATTGTGGGAACTGACTGGATGCTGCCCCCCATGACATCTCTTCTCAGTTGGCGGAGTCTCTTCATATTCTTTTACAAATTGGGTAAAATCCCTTAAGCTTTACAACATTCCTGTGGTGATACATGTGATAGTGACTCAGCCAGGCTTTGAATCCTGGGAGGTGATTCCTGAACAGGATCTCTGGCTGTGCGCTTCCTTATAATTAGCAAATTGTGTGTTTTTTTATGTTTTCAGTAGTCTCTCGCACTTAGCACCATGGCATATCTATGATGAGCTCCTGCACTTCTAGGAGGAGTTTTTACTTCAACTCCTGAATTACTCGTGGCCAACTCTGGGCTCCAGTCTCCTTAGAAATACAGGGCAGGGAACCCTGATTGTCACCATAGCGTCATACAACATTCTCTTCTCATTCAACTTTGCAGCCCATATTTTTAGTTTGTTTGTTTTGGTTCTCTTTGTTTGTTTGTTTTGCGTTTCGGTTTTTGCTGTTGTTTTGTTGACTTTTAAAAATGTAAATATATAAGATCATATTCTAGATTAATTTTAGACTATCTTGAACAAAATTCACTGGGAGCTTATTCCTTATAGATTAGAAGTCAGTTTTAAATTTTTGCCTCTCTGGACTATATTCAGAAACCAAATACATCATTTATTTGCATGAAAATCATGGAGCAATGTATTGGATGAAAATAAGATCAACACAACGTGGTCATTGTGAGCATGCAAGCTAGGTCTTCTCTTTCTTACACATTTTTGCCAACTAAATATAACTCTGGATATTCTTATGCCCAAGAGAAGGGACTACACAATTGTTTTTAAACGCTTACTCATAATAATGAATAATATATCAGAGAACATTTGAATTTTCATCCCTAAAGAGGCTGAAATTGTTAGGACACAAAACAGTTTAGCTCAGGCCCAAATTTTTTTGAAAAAAGAAGAAATATTATTAGCCTTTTCTAGCCTCTCCAGGAGCAGAAATGGCTCCAAGTGATGGCATTTAACAATAGTTCCTTGATATCATTTGAGGAGGGCTCAATAAGGAATATCTATTGATTTTGCTTTTTTGAAAAAAATAAACTGGAGCAAATGTTGGACCCAGATTGTCTAGAGGAACTCTGAAACACATGCTTACCTGCCAGACATTTTAAAACGATAAATTACAGTCATGTTATTCCTTGAGTAAATAGTCACTAAGGACTTTGGCTATGGTAATTTCTAATGGGGAAATTCTACTCATACCATGTTGTTGATTAAGAGAGTAAATTCAGTAATTAACATGACATGTTTAAGTACTTTAAAATGATGTGTTATTTTGTTATTATTTTCTTATTGCTATAAACTTTTTATGATATTGTTCATGCTAGACAGTGTCTTTTGTTTTATTGTTCTAGAGAGCTGATTATTTTTCAAAGCTCAATGGGCATGAATGGTCTTTTTTTGTGATGTTTGGGAATGAAGTCATAGGTATTTCTCAACACCTATCACTTTACAACACATTCAGCAAGTAATTAACTCACTCATGCATTCCTTCCTTGAATTTTGTTGAAAACCTGCTTTCACCTAGATGCTTGACTTCAGATTTTGGCAAATGTTTTTCAGATTTCAAAGATTGTTGGCTTTGTGGTTCATATGTAGTTTCTGTAGTACCTTCTGCTCCTCCTCATCCCTTTGTCCTCCTCCTGCTTTTCCTATTCCTTTTTCTCTTTCTCCAAGACCCTTTCAACCTGTAAGAATCATTCTTAGTTCACAGGTCACTCAAAATGACCTGTGGTCCTGTCTTGCTAATCCCTGATTTGAGTAAATCAGTTATTTGAATCAATTATTCATCTTCCCAATCATGTCCTTACTCTCTTGCTATCTGTAATGAACATGGCTTTCAGAGAGCTTCTCCCAAAACATAAGTCAGATTATGTCATTAAGATCTCTTCAATGGATTCCACTAAGCTAAAGCCAAAGGCCTCAAACTGCCTCTAAAGCCCTAGAATCTGAGCCCTTTCTTTTTGATTTCATTGGCTTCTCCTTTCCACACTAAGCCCTCTTTGCCCCACACGATGATGTCCTTTCTGTTCACTGAATACTCTAAGGATGATCTCGCCTCATGACCTTACCATCTGGCTATTTCCTCTGCCTGGAGCACTGCTTCTTCAGATATACACACTCTGTTTTCTGGAACCATTTCATGTTCCTTCTTAAATTTCACCTTCACTATAATTACAAAGTTTAACCTTCCCCAACAAACTGTCTTCAGCATCTTCCCTGCATTCCATCTCTCTGTAGCACTTACTTACATCTTATTTATTTTACCCATTTACTTAATTTTTAAACATTTATACTTGTGTTTGTATATTTGCTAATTTTTGTTCACCTCCATTCCTCAACTAGAGGATGAGAATAGTTTATTGTTCACTGCCTTATTCCCTGAACATACATGAAAATCATACGGAGAAAAAGTACCTGGCATTTTGTGGAAATCAGTAAGTTTTACTGAAAGAAAAAAAAGAGATGTGATTCTGAAATCCATACCTACAACTTGCTGTTGGTGTACTTAGGCAAGTTATCTACATTCACGGAATTTGGTTTCGTCTCTGTGTGATAGACTCATGATAGTTCTTGTCTCAAAAACTCATTAGAAGAATCAAAGGAAATGTAGGTGATGCGCAACACGAAACTGTTATTATCTTCAGCATGAACTAAGCAGGAATTCAATTTTAGAGATGTGTAGAAAGCAATAGTAAACTTGATCACATTCAGAACCAAAAAGCGTCCAGTTCTTATTTAAAGAAAATTCAAAACCTTGCACACCCAAGGACATAAGACACATGAACCATAGATATACAAGTTTGAAAGGAAGTTGTATTTATTACATTTTTTTCCTGGAGTGAGACAAGATGACAAAGTTATCAGGACAGTTGTGCAACATCAGAAATGAGCAGTACCTGCTATATTTTACTCACAATATAATCTGGATGGTTGACATTTCAGAATCATCAGGATTACACAGAGGCAGAAACAACAATAATCAATATATGAAAGAGAGAGTATTTAAAGAAACAGAGCTAGGTGCAGTGGCTCACACCTGTCATCCAGCACTTTGGGAGGCTGGGATGGATGGATTGCTGGAGGTGAGAAGTTCAAGACTGGGCTACACCACAAAGTCAGACTCTGTCTCTACAAAACAGAGAAACATTAGCCAGGCATAGTGGTGGGTGCCCATAGTCCCAAATTCTTGAGAGGCTGAGTCAGCAGGACCACTTGAGCCCAGGAGTTTGAGTCTGTACTTAGCCATGATTATGCCATTGCCCTCCAGCCTGGGCAACATAGTGAAGTCCTGTCTCAAAGAGGGGAGAGAGAGAGAGAGAGGAAGAAACAGACTTTAGGAAAATAATAGCATCATGGATAATGAAAAACTTACGTAATGGTAATGTGGTCAGTTTCTTAAGACTTTTTTTCCTTCTTCATTCATATTGTATTAGGAAGTCATATCAGAAAACCAATCAATTATACAACTTTAAATACTAAGTAAATCATTCTTATCAAATACATGAACACGGGAACCCAAGTCATATATGGCATTTCATTTTTAAAATACCTTTACATTTAATAGCCATGCAAAAGAAAAGAACTTTAAAAGACAACTTTTCTCTATCCAAATGTTAGTATTAAGAAACAGCTGAAGCTTAAATTTTAAGATATGCAAGATAAGTGAAATGAAATGTCACCTGTTATTGCAATATTCCACTATATACATGTATTTTTTTCTTTAATAATATATTTTATGTATATTTAATGATGATCTATTGACAACATTTATCTGGCTATGAGGCCATGGGAAAACAAATACCAAAAACATCAGCAATAGTTGGATTCTCCTAAAGCAAAGAATTTGCTTGATTTTCGAATGTCTCCTCCCAGCTCGTTGTGGAAAAAAGCACGAGCAGTTTCTAGACTTAAAAGTGTATATTTAAAAAATGTGAATAAATCAAAATCTAAGTTTCTGGCTTAATAAGCTAGAAAACAAAATGCATTTCACTACAAGAGAAAGACAAAAAAATGGAGCTCAATAGGAGAAAATTGAGGGTCCAGAAGTTGACACATCTTTTGATATTTTGAAGGAATTTTAGTCTTTGCAACATATGGTGTTGGAAAAATTGATCATCTCATGCAAAAAAGTATCTTGCCCCGTATTTTGAATCATATACAAAAAGAAAAATGTATTACAGACCTAAGTGTGAAATTTAATGCAATCAAGCATTTTTAAAAAATTGGAATCTTAGGTAAGGCCAAGCTTCTTAGGTAGAATTAAAAAAGAAATTTTTAAATGACATAATGGTTTTCATCAAAACAAAGATAACTCAGTTTCTTAAAAGACAAGTTAAAAATTGTTGATGAGGTATGCATCCCCCACCCAGCAATTTCCCTCAACTGCCAATCCCATCCCCCTCCCCTGACATTTTCACACTACTGTCAATCCTTTTCTTATAGTATTATCATTGTTCAAGGTCTGCTTATGAATGAGGACATATGGTACTCAGTTCTTTGTTTCTGTGATAGATCACTGAGTATGATCGACTCTCATTCCTTCCAAGTTGCTGTGAATCCATGTGGTTGTACTTCTTTATGGCTGCTTAATATTCCATTGTGTATATGTGCCACATTTTTTTAATCCAGTCCAGCTTTGATGGGCAACATGGTTGGTTCCATGTTTTTGCCATTGTGAATAGAGCTGCAAGAAACAAACGTGTGCAGGTATCTTTTTTTAGAATGATTTGAGTTCCTCCAGGTATATTCCCAACAGGGGAATTGCTGAGTCATACGGAAGGTCAATTTCTAGTTCTTTCAGAAATCACCACACTGTTTCCAAAGAGGTTGCACTAGTTTGCACTCCTACCAGCAGTGTAGATGCATTCCTTTCTCTCCACATCCTCACCAGCATCTGTTGTTGTTTGTATTATTAATGATGGTCATTTTTACTGGGGTTAAGGGTATCTCAGTGTGGTTTTGATTTGCATTTCTCTGATGATGAGTGAGGCTGAGCACTTTTTCATGTGTCCGTTGGCTGCCCATATAACTTCTTTTGAGAAGTGTCTATTCACGTTTTTTGTCCACTTTTTAATGAGGTTATTTGTTTTTTTCCCTTCGAAGCGTTCGAGCTACTTGTAGATCCTAGATGTTAGGCCTTGTCATCTATACAGTTGGCAAATATTTTTTCCCATTCTGGGGTCTGTCTATCTGCTCTTTTGATGGTTTCTTTTGCTTTGCAGAAGCTCGTCAGTTTCATGAGGTCCCACTTGTCTACCATATTTCTTAACGTATGGGCATTTAGGGTTCTGAATAGGAATTGGTTACCAGTTCCAATTTCCATATGGGCGTCTCCTGCGTTTTCTAAGATTCTTATAGTTTGAGGTTTTACTTTTAGGTCTTTGATCCATTTAGAGTTAACTTTTGTGTATGGTGATAGGTAGGGGTCCTGTTTCAATCTTCTGCATGTGGTCAGCCAGTTTTGCCAGCACCATTTACTGAATAGGTTCTCCTTTCCCTAGTGGTTGTTGTTGGAGGCTTTGTCAAAGATGAGTTGGTTGAGGTATTGAGGCTTTGCTTCCATAATCTCTATCCTGTTCCATTGGTCTATGTGCCTATTCTTGTACTAATACCAGGCTGTTTTGATTACTGTAGCCTTATAGTAAAGTTGGAAGTCTGGAAGTCTGATACTTCCTGCTGTTTCTTTTGCTACAGATTGTTTTGGCTATTCGTGTTTGTTTATGTTTCCATATAAATTTATGTATTTTCATTTCCAAGCCTAAGAAGAATGATGTTGGTAACTTAATGGGTATTGTGTTGAATTCGTAGATTGCCTTTGGTAGGATGGGCATCTTAACAACGTTGATTCTTCCTATCCATGAGCATGGAATATTTTTCCATTTGTGTCTTCTTTGATTTCTTTGAGCAGTGTTTTGTAGTTCTCATTGTAAAGGTCTTTCACTTCTCTGGTTAGGAAGATGTTGAGATATTTCATTTTTCTGTGTGGTTATTGTGAATGAGATTGTGCTTTTAATTTGGGTCTCTGCCTACTTGTTGTAGGTGTATAGGAATGCAGCTGTCTTTTGCACATTTATTTTGTACCCTGAGACTTTGCTAAAGACCTTTATCAGTGCAAGCAGGTTTTTGACAGATTCTCTTGGATTTTCAAGGTATAGGATCATATCATCAGCAAAGAGGGATAACTTGACTTTCTCTTTTCCTATTTGGATACCCCTGATTTCCTTCTCTTGTCTAATTGCCGTAGCTGGGACTTCCAACACAATGTTGAACGAGAGGGGTGAGAATGGGCAGCCTTGCCTTGTTCCAGTTTTCAGGGGAAATGTTTCCAGTTTCTGTCCATTTAGCAATATGTTAGCTGTGGGTTTATCATAAATGGCACTTACTATTTTGAGGTATGTTCCTTCTATACCTAGGTGTTTGAGGGTTTGTATCAAGAAGGGATGCTGGATTTTATCAAAAGCTTTTTCTGCCTCTAATGATATAATGATGTGGTTCTTATTCTTAAATCTGTTGATGTATTTAATTACATTTATGGTCTTGTCCTGATCCTGGGTATGATTTTTTGAGATGTGTTTTGGATCCGATATGCTAGAATCTTTTT
>NW_007248922.1:12194-14523 GCF_000164805.1 Carlito syrichta
CATGTCCCGTATTTGGTCCCTATTTGGTGATTGGATTTTCTCTAAAGTGGAGTTTTGGTGGTCTTCTCTTTCCACATCCGTTAGGTGATTTGTTAGGCTCTCCACTTGGGATCTTTCCGTTTTCTTGATGTGTGCTTATAGAGACATAAATTTCATTCTTAGAACTGATTTCAGGGCATCCTAGAGGTTATAGTAAGATGTTTCCTCATTTTCATTTGTTTTCAAGAATCTTTAAATTTCTGCATTGATTTCAGTGTTGACCCAGTAGTTGTTCAGCATCATGCTCTTGAGTGCCCATGTCTTTGTGGGCTTTGGGGAAATGTTGTTGTTGTTGATATTTATTTTTATTCCACTGTGGTCTGAGAATGCGCATGGCAAGATTTCAACCTCATGGAATTTATTTATGCTTGATTTTTGGCCAAGGATGTGATTGATCTTGGAGTACGTTCCATGTGGTGATGAGTAGAACGTATATTCTGTGTTTGTTGGGTTGAATAATCTATAGGTATCTATTAGGTTCATTTACTTGAGTGTCAAGTTTAGGTTCTGGATCTCCTTGTTGATTCTTTTGCCTTGATGATCTATCTATGGGTGCTAGTGGGGTACTCAAGTACTCTGCTATAAAGCGTTATAGTCAATATCTTTATGTAGTAGTTGCTTTGTAAATGCTGGTGCTCCTGTGTTGGGTGCATATATGTTTAGGATGAATATTTCTTGTTGATGGATTGAACCTTTTATCATGATGTAGTGTCCTTTTGCATATTTTAAAATTTTTTATAACTTAAAGGTTGCTTTGTTTGATATTAAGATCACACCTCCTGTCTTCTTTTGTCATCCATTTGCCTGGAAACTCATTTTCTATTCTTTAACTTTGAGTCTGTGTGCATCTCTTGTAGTGAGATGAGGCTCCTGGATGCAGTAAATAAATGGGTCATGGTTTCTTATCTAGTTTTCCATTCTGTGTCTTTTCAGTGGTGCATTTAGTTCATTCACATTCAGACTGATTATTGAAAGATAAATGTTTATCCCTGTCATGGGGTTCTTATGAAGTTTTTTCTTTGCTTGTTTTCTTTTGGATTTGGGGTTAATGTATGTGTGTGTTTTCAAGTTTCTTGTTGAGGTGTATTCTCTGTTGAGTCTTTGCTCTGCTGTTGTCTTGGGAAGTGTGTGGTCATCTTTTTTTTTTTCTGTGCTTAATACCTTTTTAAGTGTCTCCTATAGAGCTGATCTGGAAGCTGCATAATCTCTTAGAGATTGAATGTCTGGGAAAGATTTTAATTCTCACATTGATGAAGCTGAGCTAGGCTGGATAGGAAATTCTTAGTTGAAATTGTTTATTTTTGAGGACTTTGAATATAGGGGTCTGGTCCCTTCTTGCTTGTAGTGTTTCTGCTTATAGGTCTGCTGCTAATGTGATTGATTTTCCCCAGTAGGTAGTCTGACCTTTCTCTCTTGCTGCCTTTAAGATTTTTTTTTGTGCCTACTTTGCGTAGGCAAATTACTATTTGTCTAGGGGTTGGTGTTCTCATTTGATGTCTTATGGGGGTTCTTTGTAACTCTTGTGCTTGGTTGGTCACATCTCTGGTGGGACGGGGCAAATTTTCTTGGATTACCTCTTGGAATACTTGCTCCAAGTTGTTCTCAATTCCCTTTCTTCTTCTGGGAAACTAATCAGGCATAGTTTTGTCCTCTTGATATAATTGCACATCTCTTACAGGCTTTGTTCTTTCTTTCTGAGTCTTCTTTCTATGCTTTTATAGATTGTGTTAATTCCGTGTTCTGTTCTTCAAGTTCTGAGATTCTTTCTAGATTAATTCTGTTTTCCATGCTTGTCATCCTGTTATTTATTCCTGGATGAAATTTTTTTATTGCCAAAATCTCTGTTACAAGTTCTTTCTGTGTTGCATCTTGTCTCTCTTGAGTCTTATTCACTCTTTCCATCTGTTCCCCATTCCTTGTTGGATTCTGGGGCCATTCCTTGGGGACTTCCATTGTTTGGGTACCAAGGTCTGAATTTTTAAGTGTTTTGTCTTTGGTACACTTTAAATTGTCAGTGGTATTGCTTTGGCTTTTCCTCATTTGTGACAGGTCTCTTGTTTTTCTCTTTAGTTCTGTTATTCAGTGTCAGTGGGAGAGGCTTTCCCTTCTTATGTTTGCCTAATCCTCTATTCTACCCTGATCTGTACTCTGGATTTGTTCTATTTTGAAATAGGATGGTGGATGGGAAGCTTTTCTGTTTCTTGTAGGTTTTTCAATTCGAATAATGTCAGAGATGGGGTGCATGAATTCAGAAATTACTTGCAAATTACAATGTTCACTTATTGTGGTA